>NC_080616.1:3688179-3869879 GCF_027887145.1 Ammospiza caudacuta | reverse complement strand
CAGCCTTTCTCCAGTGTCCCCAAGCCCAGCCAGGACATGTTTTGCTGAATATATCAAAGAAAACCAAAAAGGCAGGCTACAGAAATCCTCCATTCTGCCCCAAAAACTCACCCCCAAATTGGTTATATTGTCATTTAGAGAAAAATGGAAAAAGGAACATGGTGGGTTTGGAGGTTGTGTAAGAAAAGTCACTTGGGAGAATCTTGTGGTGATTGTTTCAGAATGAATTTATTATTGCTGGCTCTTGTTAGAAAGGACATGGGTCAGCAAAAAGAACCTGACCTGTGGTACCTGTGGGTCACCTCCTGCCTGAACTGTCACCCATCGCACCCCAGTCCCAACAGGATGATTAAAAACATGAAAAATGACTAATCTTCTCCCCTGCACCCCATTTTCAGCCTTGCAAACAGGAGATTTTGGAGTGGGGCTTCAGGGGTTTTCCCCAGAAGTGCTGCAGCTGACAAGCAGAAAATCTGATTAAAAATAAATCACAGGGTTGAGCTGCAGAGCTCGGGTCTCTGAGCCCTTTGCTCCAATTTTTTTCTGGTTTGGGTTTTCCAGCTAGAAATGAAGCCTCTGGTAGCATTTGGGAGTTCCAGCTTTACCTGCAGGCTCTGCAGCTCTACCAGCATCCAGGTGTTGCAGGCAAAGCCGAAGTCCCCACCTGTGCTTGCAAATAAATTCATCTTGCCTGCACAAAATGACCCTTCAACAACAAGCTTACAGCTGAGGGAGGGGATTTTATAGCAAACCAGTTCCCAGCACTAGTGATTGAGGGTTAAACTGGGACTGAAGATGGGGAGGATAGACAGAAGGAGAGGCAGAAGAGAATTTCCTCAGGGTTTCCAGCTGGAAGGGGAATGATGACAATATGAGACCTGTATTCAGGGTGTGTTTTTTTCTCGCAAATCACTGCCCAAACATTAATTAATGAACAGAGGACAGGAAGCTGGGGCTGCACTAATGTGTTTGGCCTGGTGACCTGTGCAGGTTTTAATTTTCTGGTTAGTCACAACCTTTGAGACCAAAAGCCCAAGGACAGGATTGCTGGGGATTCCAGACCTCAGGAGCATCCTGGTCTCTGTTGTGGCTCTCTCATTGCAGCCAGGCAGAGTCACTCTGTTTCTTTCCATGATTTCATCAAACTCTAATGGAAGTCTGATGGCTTCAGGGTAATTCTACCACAGTGACTTTGCTCCTGTGTGTGTGAGAAGGAATAAAAATGTGAACTACAAAAGAGGAATTTCTCTCCCTTCTTGGTTTCCTCTCCCTGAGTGTTTCCTGCTTTAACCACCAGCAATTTGACCACCAACGTGCAACACCCACTGTGTGATTGGCAGATGTCCCTCAGTTTGGTTTTTTGGGTTTCATAGTTGTAGGGGGGTTGGGGGTACCCAGAGCTGGGTTGGGCTGCCCAAACCTGTGTTGAGGATTGCAATGCAAGTTGTTTTCTATTACCATCTGTATGGCAGATTATCTTTGTCAAGTGGGCAGTTCACCTTATCTCTCTCTGAGTGACCACAATCACATCTCCCTCAGGAGGGGACATCTGCTGATAACAGCCATTGAATGTCCCTGCATGGCTGATAAGAGCTACAGCATCCCGTTGGGAGATGTGAGCCCAGAGGGAGGAGCCAAGCATTCCTACCCGGATAGAATCTGGAGATTCTGGAACACCAGCACAGCTTCTCCACTGGATTGCCCAGAGGAACAGCAGCTGCCTCTTCTTCCACTGCATCTTCAGAGGCAGAGACTGCACCTTTCTCCAGGATCCCTGCTCCAGCAGAACCAGCCCTGACACTGCAGGAGGGCTGAGCCACAATTCCAATGGGACTGCTGCCAACAGCCTGACCCACAGGGTGTCAGGTTGGGTTCTGACTCTGGCAGTGTTGTTCTAGTGCACTGCATTGTTTATTTTATCCTTTATTTTTTTTCTTTTCCCTATTAAAGAATTGTTATTTCCTGCTCCCATGTTTTTGCCTGAGAGCCCCTTAATTTAAAATTTATAACAATTCAGAGGGGTGTGGAGGGTTTACATTTTCCATTTTAGGAGAGTCTCCTGCCTTCCTTAGCAGACTCCTCTCTTTCCAAACCAAGGCACCCTGTTCATCCTTTGAGATCTGGGGTGCTCTGGAGAACAAGCCTTGCTCCCCAAGGGCTGGTTTGTCCCCAAGCTCAAGGTGTTCATGCACGGTTTGCCCAGAGAAGCTGTGGCTGCCCCATCCAGGCCAGGTTGGATGGTGCTTGGAGCAACTTGGGATAGTGGCAAGTGTCCCTGCCCATGGCATGGGGTAGAATGGGATGAGATCTAAGGTTCCTTCCCACCCAAACCACTCTGGGATTCTATAATTCAATAAATTGTGGCTCTTTCCATCAACACCTGACTGAGAGACCAAATGTCCCACTGGAGCACACCATGGTGGCAGTGCCTCATCCTGTCATGGACATATTTTATGAAAAATCCTTTTGCTAGGATCTTTTCTCCTGAGAAGCTGAGAGGCCTCAGGAACAAAATGTAAACAATAATTATCTGCTGCTGTGGGATGCAACAGGTGCATCTTTGATTGGTCTCATGTGGTGGTTTTTAATTAATGGCCAATCACAGTCAGCTGGCTCAGACTCTCTGGTCAGTCACAAGATTTTATTATCATTCATTCCTTTCAAGCCTTTTGATGAAATTCTTTTTTTCTATTCTTTTAGTATAGTTTTAATATATAATTTTCTTTTAATATAATATATATCATAAAATAATAAATCAGCCTTCTGAAACATGGAGCCAAGATTCTCATCTCTCCCCTCATCCTGGGACCCCTGTGAACGCCACCACATCATCCCTCACTGTTTGCTCCTGGGCTGTGCCAGTCAAACCTCTGCAGCCTCAGATTCCATCTCACTCCCTCCTAACACGATGTTCACTGAACGAGCAAACGAAAAGCCGCAGAAAAATTGGGAGGATTGCGGAAAGGCGGAAACATCCAAGAGACAAAACAGGGTTTGAAGGTCCTTGACGGCTGCCAGGCGTCCCCATGGATGTCACCAGGATCTGTGCTCAGCTCAGACAGCTCCCTGCCCTCCAAACGTCTCCTCCTTTCCCAGCTCCCACGGTTCTCATTGCTCACAGGCACAGGAGGGTCGAGGCTGGCTCCAGCCCTGCTGCCCAACACGGGAAAAATTGCTTCATTTCTCTCATGCAATTTATTTTCCTGAATAAAACTGGCTGAAGAGCGGGGAAAAGGTGGAGAGGGTGTGTTTCAAAAATAAACTTCTGAGCCTGCACAAGGGATGCTTTGTGGCACAGCGGTGACTTACAGATTCCCTGGGTTTTCTATGGAAGGCAAAACCTTTTCCCTTAAAAACAGAGTTGTTTGTGCAGCTGGAGCTAGGCACCAAATCACCCAGAATGTCTTGAACCTCCTCTGAAAATTCAGCTTAAAATACTGCTGGAAGGAGACTGAGCCCATATTTTAGTGAAAAATTTTCCCCCTTTTTTTTTTTTTTTTTTTTGTTGTTGTTGTTTTTTTTTTTTTTTGTGAGAATTTTTTTAGTGAAATATTCATATTTTAATGAAAACTTTTTTCCCTGGGTTTTCTATGAAAGGCGAAACCTTTTCCCTTAAAAACAGAGTTGTTTGTGCAGCTGGAGTTAGGCACCAAATCACCCAGAATGTCTTGAACATCCTCTGAAAATTCAGCTTAAAATACTGCTGGAAGGAGACCGAGCCCATATTTTAGTGAGAATTTTTTTCCCTGTTTTTTTTTTTTAGTGAAATATTCATATTTTAGTGAAAACTTTTTTCCCCTGGATTTTCTATGGAAGGCGAAACCTTTTCCCTTAAAAACAGAGTTGTTTGTGCAGCTGGAGTTAGGCACCAAATCACCCAGAACATCTTGAACATCCTCTGAAAATTCAGCTTAAAATACTGCTGGAAGGAGACCGAGCCCATATTTTAGTGAAAATTTTTCCAACCACATTGATTTAGAGGGAGATCAGTTGTTGGTTTTGTTGTAGGGGCTGACACCAAGAACTTTCCCTGCTGTGGGATGGCATTTCTCTGCTTAGGGGGGCTCTGAGTGCTTGTGTCACCTCACTGAGTGACTGTCACCCATCACAATGAGAAGTGACATCCATGGAATAAATGATTCAGGGGCCAAACAGTCTCCCCTGGCCCACACGATGCTTTTTACTGCCAGAAATTTGGGTTTTCACATCTTTATGCTGAGTCTGCATCTGGCTCAGCACCGGTGCCCTGCCAGCATCACCTCGAGTCCCTGAGGTGTCCCTGATTTTCCAGCTCCCCTCTCTGAAATGCAGCTCATCTTCCCCTGCTGGGGACACTGGTAATGAAAACACTGTTGTCTCCCAGGATTTGTGGTTAATTTGCTTTGTCAAATGTAATCTTAGACCTTAATGACCAAATAATGCCCTGCAACAGGAGTCCTTGGGTATCGTTTTGCTGTCATTGTGGAGGCCTCGGAATGTGATCCTCATTCCAGTGGAATTTGCATTAACATTGTTTGGCAATCATAATCCTGCCCTGTTAATCACATTTTTAGGATATTGAAATAGGTCTGACTCCATCCTGAGCTGTAACCCCTGGATCCCCAAAGGTTGGATGGGATTTAGCTCCATTAAAGCCGACAGATGACGGTGATGCTGAGTAATTTGACTGCTCTTTTTTAGCCACTGGAACTTGTTCTTCACTTCCTAAGAAATACTCTTGCTCAATCCTCAGCTTTGTGGGAAACAACCCATGAAAAATAGCTGCTGTCTAGGCTCGGTTATTTTGGGGTATCAGTTCAATTTTCACTTCCCCTCTCTCCCCGCTGCCTGTTCTCTGAAGGCATCCAGCAGTCAGAGAGGATCTCAGGGTGTTCAGGGTCCTGCTGTGCCTGGTGCTGAATGTCCTGTGTGAGAGAGGCATCTCCAGAAAGCATTCAGCATGCTGCAGAAAGCATTCAGCATCTCCAGAAAGCATCTCCATGCTCCCTGGGGAGCTCCCAGTGATGCTTTCCACCTGTGCCGAGGGCTGAGCAAGCTCCAGGGTTTACACAGCATTGGATTTTCCTCCCTTTCCCATATTTTAGTATCTTTCTCAATTGAGAAAGGAGGAACAACTCTGCAACTGTGAATACAGTGAAAAACTTCTGGTGTAGGATGGAAATAGACTCCAGGTGGGAGGTGAGAAATACTCCCTCAATGTACAGATGAGAAACTGAGGCACGGAGGGATTGAAGCATTCACTCCAGGGCTGAGCTATACCTGGAGTCTGACTAAGACAGTGACAGGAATAGGAATGGTGTGCTCCAGAGTTAGAGCTCTAAATCCATCCTGGGAAAACAAGATTCAGCTCCAGTCCTTCCCACTGTCTCCCTGGACGGCGTTGGTGGAGGATTTGTCTTAGCCTAGAGAGGGAAACCTGACTGGATGCTTTTGTGGCTTGGTGAGGAGATGAAATAGGATTTCTGGGATGATTTCTGGGAATGAGATGGCCCCATGTGGGAGCACACTGGGAATGGCATCCCAGTTCTTCTGGAAGGGTGTGAGCTCATGTGTGACCATGTTCACAGGGGTCCAAGGATGAGGGAAGAGACGAGGATCTGACTCCATGTTTCAGAAGGTTTGATCTATTATTTTATGATATCTATTATATTAAAACTATGCTAAAAGAATTGAAGAAAGGATTTCATCAGAAGGCTAGCTAAGAATAGAAAAAGAAAGAATGATAACAAAGCTTCTGTCTCAGACAGAGAGTCTGAGCCACCTGACTGTGATTGGCCATTAATTAGAAACAACCACATGAGACCAATCACAGATGCACCTGTTGCATTCCACAGCAGCAGATAACCATTGTTGACATTTTGTTCCTGAGGCCTTTCAACTTCTCAGGAGAAAAAATCCTAAAGAAAAGATTTTTTATAAAAGATGTCTGTGACACTCATGGACTGTGGGGATGCTCCCACCTTCTGTTTCCACAATGGAGAAGGTGAGGATGGCAGGACTGGCCAGTCTGGAGCCAGAGGTTGTGTTGTTCAATTTATTCCCTGATTGCTGAGTCAGGGCAAGGGGAAATGGCCTCAAGTTGGGCTGGTGAGGTTCAGGTTGATATAAGGGGAAATTTATTTCCCAAGATATGACACTATCACAGTCTCACCAGGGCAGTGGTGGAGTCCCCATCCCTGGAGGGAGTTAAAAGACACAAAGATGTTGCACTTGGGGACTTGGTCTAGTGGTTGCCTTGGCAGTTAGGTGGGCAGTTGGACTCCCACCTTAGAGAGCTTTTCCAACCTAAACAACTCCATAATTCTGTGATTGCTCCCTGTTAATATCAGAAGGTTTGGTTGATGTGAACTGTGTTTGCTGCCATCAGCCCCTGCAGTCCTTCCTGTGACTGGTGACCTCAGTGACAACCTTGAGCCTTTCTCCATGACATTTGTCCCTTCTGAGCAGCACAGGAGGGCTCAAGTTCCTGAGAAGAGAAACCTGGATGTCACTATAGGACACGAAAGAACACAAGCTCACACTGCTGTTCTCAAGGTGAAGAAAAAGGGAAGTTTATTTTCTGACTCCAACATTTATAGTTTTCTAAGAGTGACAGTGGCTTGGAGGGTGGCAGTGCCACCTCTCCAATGACACTGGACAAACCAACAGTCCATCAACTTTCTCCTCCTCCATAAAGGAATGCAAAACAATGAGTTATTTACAGAAAATGAGAAAGTTCACTACAAGAATGTCAACATCAGAAGGCTTAGAAAAATCTTAGCAAACCAGAGTAACACCTGGAGGGTTAAAGCTGCACTGCCTGGCTGGAGCAGTTGGGGCTTTGCTGAGGGAGGACAGACAATGCATTTGCAGTGCATTAAGGTATTATTGGAACTGCGTGTGCGCTGAGAGGTTTCTGATCCTGCAAAGTAAAGATGAGCAGATTTGTCCCAGATTTATCAATGGAGGCAGAGTTCCCATTGAAACAGGAGGGAGGGGAGGAGGGGTGAGATCCTGCTCACTGCCAGGCTGGATTCTGTACACACTGCCTGGCTGCTGATGCTGCCAAGGAGAGCTTTGTGGGGAGAAGAACAACCCCAAAATACTGCTTTGAGAGGCATTGGGATTCATCAAGAAGGAAGGAAAATTTCAAGGTGGCAGCAGGATGCTAAGGCAGCAATAACTGAGAGCTGGGGTGAAGGTCCCACATGTTTTGTGTTTTGTGCAGCCCATGTCCCTGGGGGGGAGGGATCCTGGGGAGATTCCCCTCGTGGTTTGGGTCTGGCTGTGAGAAAGAGGGAAGTTGTTCATCCCCACTGCTTGGAAATGGGGCCTGAGAAGGCCATTGAGGGAGGAAAAGAGCAGTGCTTGCTCTGCTTCCCCATAGAAACTGCAAGTGCTGCTCCAGGGCAGCCTTGGACCAGTGCACAGGGGGATTTCTTAAATGGCCGTTAGGAACAAAATCAAATTTGTTGAGACCAGATGCAGCACAAGAGATGGATGAAAAAGCAGAAGGAAATTTGCAGAGGGAACACTGGGATGTCTCACATTAGACAGCAAACCACAGCTAGAGGAGATGGTTTGGTGCTGCGCTGAGCTCCCAGCTCACAGGAAAGCTTTGGCCAGGTTGGACACCAGGGAGATGTCCTTCCCCTTGGGCTTTTATTCCCCTTCCCTTGTGCTCAGACCTCCAGGTTTTGCAGCCTGATCTAGAAACACCTCTGTTTCTGCTTGAAAAATGCAAACCCCTGCAGGGAGGGCGTGTGAGGCCGGCGGGGGCTCACAGGGGAGGTGATGCTGGTGCTGCATCCCCGCTGCTGCCCCAAATCTCTGCTGGAGAGCCAGGGGAAGGCAGGAGCTGAGGGAGGATCTGCCCCTCGGCTGCTCTCTGCCTGCAGCGCTGCTGCTGCTGCCTGGCACAGCCTAATTGGCCTTGATAGGATTACAGGGAAGCAGAGGAGGAGTAAACAGGGCCAGGAGGCCGCGGGAGAAATCCCAGCCTGACCAAAGCCACGGGAGCTCAAGGGTTAATGTCTGCTGCAGCTTTGGGGTACAGGCTTAATCCTGCTGCTCTTAAAGGAAAGGCTTTTCCAAGCAGCATCCCCAAGGTCTGTGGCTCTCTCTGGGTAATTCCTGATGGGTTTGCCCCTGACAGATGCACAGTAAATTATTGCAATTATGGAAGTTGCACCTTGTGCCTCCAGCCTTGCATCCTCAATAAATGTTTATGGTTTGAGGCAGCCTCGTTTGTTTGCCTTCAACCAGACAACACTGATTTATTGGCAGAAATCCTAGCAGGGAAAAGGGATGAGCCAGACAAGTTTTTAGCTGCTACACACATATATGTGGTGAAAGGATGATGGTTATTTAATTTTCATGAAAATAAAGCCTCAGACTTGTGTGTGAGCTGTTGCTTACAGGATTTTTTTCCCAACCTACAGACAATAAGGGGAGCTCAAGGGTTAATGGTGCTCCAGGCATTGCTCCCTGCCTTGTCTGGGTTTTGGGATGGCTGGGAGATGCTGTGGGGTGGGAGGGAGGAATGGATGCTCTCATTGAGACCATGGTGCTGGTTAGCACCACAAACTGCTGCAGGAATGGTGGGGGAACAACTTCCCAACTCCCTGCTCCCAGGAGATCCACGCCCTCAGGAAAAACAGGGGTCAGCATTGGGGCTTAAAGCCAAGGACGGAGGTGGCAACAAGGCACTTGTGTCCAGGTCTGGGGTGGGGTGGCATGGCCTGGAGACAGCTCTCCTTGTGTGGGGGCATGGGTGAGCATCCACCTTTCCAGGGGGCCCATTCCCTCAGGAATCCTCCTGGGTCTCTGGTGGCGGAGGCTGTTTCTGTTTCCCCTCTGTCATTCCCAAAGAGGTTGGTGGGCTCAGCTCAGCCAGGCTCCATCCTCACTGTCATCTCCCATTCAGAGTCTGGAGTCAGCTCTTGCACCAATATTTATTGTTGTTCCCTCCCCAGAGCTGGGTGTTTTGGACAGCTTGTTTCTGATTTAAAGTATAAATAAGTTTGATCTTTTCATCTGTTGTTCTCCCTACCTTCTGGAGGCTGTGCCGGTTAAAAATAACTGGGATGATGAGCTCAAGTGGGAATGTTGGAGAGGTTTTAACCTCCACCGTGGCAGGATCACCCGTCTGGCTCTGGAAGGGAATGTGGGCTCCCTCCTCTCCTCTCCCCTTTCATGGTCGAGCTCTTGGTCCAGTGCAAAGTGTCCCTGCCCATGGCAGGGATGTGGAATGAGATGAGCTTTAAAGTCCCTTTCAACCCAAACCATTCCATTATTTTTCCCCAAGCTGGGAGCTCCCAGGATTGCCTAAACCCCCCTTGGCAGGGGCTGGGGGTTAAAGCATTTCAGCTATTGCAGGGGGATGGAAAAATGGGCATCTGGGGGAGAGCTGGGAGTGCAGAGATCAGAGGATGCACATCTCCGGGGATGGGGTGTTCTCCAGCTCTGGGCTCCTGCAGAGGAGGTTTTTGCCTGAAAAACTCCCTTTTGTTCACAATTGAACAATTTGCTTAAGAAGATCAATTGAAGGCAGAAAGAAAGAAAAAGAAATAGAAGGGTTTTGGCTTTCTTGATGGAAAGTCTGAAATACAGGTTTGGGTTCAGCCTGGCACCTCCTTGGTAGAGGGCTGGCTCAGCTTTGCTTCTGGGTTTATTTTGGTGGGGGAAGCACACGCACACACACACGTGTGCACCCACACTCATGGACACACACACATGCACACGCTCTCCTAGACAGAGAAAAACAATCCCCAGCCTAACCGAGACGCTGATTCAAAACAACTGTTGGGTCCGGCCGCGCTGTCGGCTTTCCACTGCCCGCAGCCTCCCACCGTGTGAAACCGCCGCTGAAAACCAACAGGCAAACGCCGAAATCCAGAGCCAAAATCGCATTTCACCTGGGGAAGGGCAGAAAAACTCTTTCCAGGCAGCGGTTCTGCCAGGAAAAACCCCTCTCCCTGCCTGCAGCAGAGGATGCTCCCGGGAGGAGCCTGAAGCCTCTGGGCGCTGCCTGGGGGCGGATGGGGCTCCCCCAAAGCGGGGCAGGGCAGGGGGTGCCCGCAGCTGCCGGGGGGCCGCGGGGCAGGGCCGGGGGGCCGGTGGGTGTCTCCGGGAGCGGTGACTGAGCGAGGCGGTGCCAGGGCTGGGGGCGGATTTTTTGAGAAGAGCCTCAGCTCTTCAGAGCAGCGGCAGCCGCTGGAGGAGTTGGGCGGCTGTTGCTCCCTCTCCGCCTGCAGGAGGAGGAAGAGGACGAAGAGGAGGAAGAGGAGGAAGAGGACGAAGAAGAGGCTTCGGCTGCCGCCTCTCGGATCCCCCCTCCCTCCTCCCCTTTTCCCCTTCCGCCCCACACCTTTATGGACGAGCGCCGGAGCTTGCTCTACTCTCCGGCCGCCTCCTGCGCCGGCCGGCAGCCGCGGGGCGGCTCCAGCAGCAGCCACCACAACCTGGGCTACACCGAGCAGCCGCCCCCCGCCGCCCCCCAGCCGGGCCCCGAGCAGCCGGAGGAAGAGGGCGAGGAAGGGGAGGAAGGCAGCATGACCGTGGTGGGAGGAGGAGGAGGAGGAGGAGGCGGCGGGGACCCTTTGCTGGAGGAGCCCCAGCATCCCCCGGCGCTGCTCGGGGGGGAACGCTACGATCAGCCCCCGGCGGTGTCCGTGCCCGCCGGGCAGCCCGCGGGCGCTGCGGAGCACGAGTGCTGCGAGCGCGTGGTGATCAACATCTCGGGGCTGCGCTTCGAGACCCAGCTCAAAACCCTGGCTCAGTTCCCCGAGACGCTGCTGGGGGACCCCCGCAAGAGGATGCGCTACTTCGACCCCCTCCGTAATGAGTATTTTTTCGACCGTAACCGTCCCAGCTTTGACGCCATCCTCTACTACTACCAGTCGGGCGGGCGCATCCGGCGTCCCGTCAATGTCCCCATCGACATCTTCTCCGAGGAGATCCGCTTCTACCAGCTCGGGGAGGAGGCCATGGAGAAGTTTCGGGAGGACGAGGGTTTCATTCGCGAGGAGCAGCGGCCACTTCCCGAGAAGGAGTTTCAGCGCCAGGTGTGGCTCCTCTTCGAGTACCCCGAGAGCTCTGGGCCGGCCCGAGGCATTGCCATCGTCTCTGTCCTGGTCATCCTTATCTCTATTGTCATCTTCTGTCTGGAGACCCTGCCTGAATTCAGGGATGACCATGACTATGAGGGAACTGGGGGGACCTTCGGGACAGGCGGCGGCCCTCTCCCACCTGATGTCTTCACCAACTCCTCATCCTCGCCTGCTTCCATGGTGTCATCCTTCACCGATCCTTTCTTTGTGGTAGAGACTTTGTGCATCATCTGGTTCTCCTTCGAGCTGCTGGTCCGTTTCTTTGCCTGCCCCAGCAAGGCCACCTTCTCCAAGAACATCATGAACATCATTGACATTGTGGCCATCATCCCCTACTTCATCACGCTGGGCACGGAGCTGGCCGAGCGGCAAGGCAATGGCCAGCAAGCCATGTCCCTGGCCATCCTCAGAGTCATCCGCCTCGTCAGGGTCTTCCGCATCTTCAAGCTCTCCCGGCACTCCAAGGGGCTGCAGATCCTGGGCCAGACCCTCAAGGCCAGCATGAGGGAGCTGGGCTTGCTCATCTTCTTCCTCTTCATCGGCGTCATCCTCTTCTCCAGCGCCGTTTACTTCGCGGAAGCCGACGACCCCAGCTCGGGGTTCAGTAGCATCCCTGATGCCTTCTGGTGGGCCGTGGTCACCATGACCACCGTGGGCTACGGGGACATGCACCCCATCACCATTGGGGGCAAGATCGTGGGGTCTCTGTGCGCCATCGCGGGCGTGCTGACCATCGCCCTGCCCGTGCCCGTCATCGTCTCCAACTTCAATTATTTCTACCACCGGGAGACAGAGGGTGAGGAACAAGCCCAGTACATGCACGTCGGGAGCTGCCAGCACCTCTCGTCCAGCGAGGAGATGAAGAAGGCTCGCAGCAATTCCACCCTCAGCAAGTCCGAGTACATGGTGATTGAGGAAGGGGGGATCAACCACAGTGCATTCAAACAGGCTGCCTTTAAAGCAGGCAACTGCACAACCACAAACAATCCCAACTGTGTGAACATCAAAAAGATCTTTACGGATGTTTAAAACAAAACCCAAACCAAACGAACAGCAGCAAAATCTGAGGATGCAGAGAGAGAATACCAATAATAATAATACCAATAATAATGCAAAGTGACTGTGTGTCGGTGTTGTGTGGAACATGCACCATCGTCGGTCCTGTGTGTGCCCTCGTTTTTATACCTTTATTTTTTTAGATCCTTCCTTTCTAAAGATCCAAAAGTAAAAGGATTTAAAATTCTCTGAAGAAGAGGACAGCTAAAGGGTAAAGAGAAGGAAGATGAAGAAAAGCCACACTCACTGTCAAAACAGGTGTTTGTTCTGCAACGTGTTGCAGGGCTGCTTTGCTTTTTTGGGCTTTTGGGGAACCTCTTGCTTTGCTCCTGAATTTCCCCCTCTTTCCCTAAGGGCAGTGTGTAGCCAATCTCCCTTCCATCACATAAGAGAACTTGTTGGATTAACAATCTCGGACTGGGTGGAGGAAGGAGGAAAACATGAGGCAGAGTGTACTGGGAGGGGGCTGGGAGGAAATAACCATTTAATTCTGCAGAGAGTCTCTGTTACCACATCGTTAAATGATGCTTAATATCGAAACGTGATGTGCCATTACGGGCACATCCCAGATTTCCTTTTTCTCCCCATTAGATCGTTTATGAAATTCTAATCTGGTCAGAGACCAAGTGCAATCAATGCCGATTTAAATACAAAAAAAAAAACCCTCCCTAAGCCTTCATTTTCTATTCTGGATTCCCTTCCCCCTGTAACTTGATGGAATTATTTCCTCCAATGTCAAGTCTGTGGCCGTGCAGCGGGGATGTGTGCGGGAGGAGGGACAGGAGAGGCAGACTGGAATGTTTTCGGGAGTGATGTCGGCACGATCCACGACGGGCTCCTCGCCGTGCCTGGGAGCCTCCAGCCCGCCCAGCCGGAGACAAAGGGATATTTCCCCCTCGTTTTGCGATGCCTTTGGAGGAGCTGCAGCCGCTTATCACCAGAAGATTAAAGCGGCGAACACGCCTTCCAGCGGAAGTCACTAATTCCGACCGGAGTGATGCAGTTGCCATGGTGACCATGGTTTCCTGGGAAACCCCCAAAGGTTGTCATGGCATCCCTTCTCCCATCCCCCTTGGTCCTTGCTCTTCCCGCAAAAAGCCTTTCCAGATGGTTCCAGCTCCTCCATCCCACAAGACGTCGTGGCTCTGCACCCCCTTCCTGGTTCCTGCCCTGCTGCTCCTCCCGTGTGCCCAACAAAGCACCCACAGGCAGCAATCACCCCCAGATCCACCTGTCCCTCACCTGGGCAGTGCAATCTGGGCATGGAGGTTCACCCTGCTCCACCAAGAACCACCCCAGACCCAGTGGGAGCTGGCACCGAGCAAGCTTGGCCAGGGAGGAACCTTGGCAGCTTTGTGAAACAAGGGGGACAGTAAAAAAAAAAAAAAAAAAAATCAGGATTGAAAAATAACCAAAAAGTCCCTCTGGGAAAAAATCACCGGCTTCATCTTCACGTGTGTGCCAGGGGCCATGGGACATCTGACGGGATCAGGTGAGCTCTGCACGGGGGAGACTTCAATGGAGTCATAGTGTTGGGTTTTTTTGGACAAACCCCATGCTTTCCACTGCTTACTTTTATTCTCCAGCTTATCCTGCCGCTCTCGGGTATTTTTATACACGTTAGATAAAGTGGGATCACATCCTAGAGCTCCTCTGATTGTATTTGCTTTTTAGTGCTGCGGGAGGAGGAAAACCCTGCTGCTTCTCTGCAGCTGGATTGCTTCATTTCTGTGCTAAAAAGGTGATTTCAGTGGTGTAATGCTCCCATCCAGCCCCTGCCACTGACACAGGCCAAAAGCAGCTTGGCCTCAAGAGCTTTGGCTGCAGCTCTGCTCAGTCTTGCTGGATTTGGGGTTAAAAAAAGCCAAATTCCTCTGAGGTAGCACATGGAGCGGGCAGGCTGTTAAATACCTACAGCAAAGAGAAATTTGGCCTCAGTCTGTGAAGTCCCAAGGCTGTGGAGAGGGGGCCTTGTCCTGAGGGATGCTGGCCATGCCAAAATTGCAGTTTAGCTGGGATTTTTCCCAGACTCAGAAGGATCTAGATGGTTTGCAGCACCCTCCCTTAGCCACAGTCAATAAATTCAGGGAAAATATCAGAGCCCTTCCTTGGCTGCTGGGGTGGGATGGTTTTATTTGGGCTACCAGAGTTTTCATCAGCTGAGGGTCCAAGATTTGATCTTTATCAGGGAGATGCTGTGGAACATCATAGGAAGTTACAAACCTGAAATTCCTTGTCCAGAGTAACTGGGATTCCTTGTCTGACATAACTGGGAATACCTCAGTGTGCCTTTTCCCCATTTCAGTGGGCTGAAATGTCATTTCTGCCTACCAGCTCTCACTTTTTACTGTTATTCTCTTTAATTGTTATTAAATTTTATTGTTATTAAAGCTCTCCCACATGCCTGTTCCTAAAAGGAGGGTCTGAGTTTAAGAGCAGTGCAAACATGGCACTCAGGGGAGTTTGCAGATGAGCTCTGGGTTGGTGATTTCCCCGTGGCAGCTGCACAGGGTAGGGAAACCACATGTTCTTGAAATGGCACAGAACAATTTTCAGTTTCTCTGTCATCTAAAATAAGCAGAGCCGTTGCAGGGGGTTGGTTTGTTTTCCTGACTCCTCCCTGACTGATTTTGTAGGAGCAGAGTAGTTTAAAAGGGGTTTTATTGACAGCAAAAGATGCTTTATGGGAGAGGTGACAAGGAAACCTCTTCACCCATTGGGATAAAAGGCAGTTTGGCTCTGGTGAAATTCCAGAATGGTTTGGGTGGGAAGAGACCTTAAGGATCATCCAGTGTCACCCCTGCCATGGCAGGGACACCTTCCACTGTCCCAGGTTGCTCCAAGCCCTGTCCAACCTGACCTTGGGCACTTCCAGGGATCCAGGGGCAGCCACAGCTGCTCTGGGCAACCAATATCTGACCTAAATTTCCCCCTTTTCACATTCAGAAAAATACTTTGAGTGGTATCACTGAAGGACAAAAATTCACTGCTGCTGTCTTTTAGCTACACCCCCAAAAGTGGAGGTGGAAAACTGGGGACATCCTTTGGATGTTCTGCCCTCTCTGCATCCTCCCTCTCTGCTGTCTCATGGGTGCCTTTCAGTGAGAGAAACAGAGCCACCTGCTCCAGTGGAAGGTGTCCCATGGATGATCTCTAAGATCCATTCCAACCCAAACCATTCAGGGCCTCTGATAAATGCCTTCTGTTCCGTGGTCTGACAGCTCCTCTGGCACTGGCTGCTGCACGTGTTGTGCCAGGGATTGCAGAGATCCCTGAAACCCTGGGCTCTCCACAGCCAGCTGCTGTTTAAGTGGCTCTGCCTTGTTCCCCATCAGGACCGGGCAGTGTTTCAGCAGCCACTGGGGATTCCAGAGCAGCCTGGGCTGTGCTGGGTTTGCCTGTCCCTAATGTGCTTAGAGGGGCAGCATTAGGGGATTAGCGTGAGGCAAAGGGCTCGCCCAGACCTGGCTGATTACATTAAATGGAGGAAAAAGCATTACCACAACTCTGGCTGATGATTCCCAGCACCCCAAGAGCAGGGGAGCGGGGTCCCCACAGCTCTGAGCAATCCCACAGCAATGTCCTGTCCCTGTTCTTTGTGTCCTTTGTGGCACTGAAGGATGGCAGTGAGGAGGGAAGAGGCAGCTCCCACCCCTGCGAGGCTGCAGCTGGATGCTTTCAGTTCATCACAGAGTCACAGGAAGGTTTGGGTTGAAAACAACCTTAAAGAACATCTTGTTCCAACCCCCCACACAGGGCACTGGGTGCTGCAGAGCCTTGTACCTCCTGTTTTCTCTTTTCACACACTGCTGTCAGCCTCCCTTTCCCTCTGCCTGTATTTCAAGACCTGTCCCCCTGTTTCCAGCCTCCCTCTGCCTGTATTTTAGGACCTGTTCCCCTCTTTCCAGTCTCAATTTCCCTCTGCCTGTATTTCAGGACCTGTTCCCCTATTTCCAGCCTCCCTTTCCCTCTGCCTGTATTTCAGGATCTGTTCCCCTGTTTCCAGTCTCAGTTTCCCTCTCCTGTATTTTAGGACCTGTTCCCCTGTTTCCAATCTCCCTTTGCCTGTATTTTAGGACCTGTTTCCAGTCTCTCTTTCCCTCTGCCTGTATTTCAGGACCTGTTCCCCTGTTTCAGCCCTGGATGTCTCCTTGAGACACATCCTTGGTGCTGGGGGGTGCACCAGCCATAACCTGGCCCCTCCACTTGGTTCTTTGACACCATCACCTTTTTCTCCTGCTTCTTTCCCCTTTTCTTTTTTTTTTTTTTTTTTTTTTTTGTGTGTGTTTTCAGACCTGAGCTCCTTCAAAAGGTTCTGTTGTTCTCCAGCACAATAGATGCCCTTCGGGTGCCTGGGGTGGCCGGAGCAGAGCAGTATCCATCCCACCCCACGTGTGGACACAGACAAGGGTTGCAGATATCTCTTTCCTCCAGGAGGGTTAAATTTCCTCCCAGGCAATTGTTCCCACTCCATCCCTTGACAAAAGGAGCCGGTTTTGTTTTTAATCCCCAGTTTATGGACAATTAGGCAGCGGCAAAGGGCAGACAAGTGATTTCTCTGGCAGAATGGAAGGAGCCAGCCTGGGTCATTGCTCTGAAGGGTCTCTCCTGCAGGGATGTACACAAGGAAAGGGTGTTTGGCAGTGCTTGGAGTGTACGAGGAGCCTTGTGTGTAAAATCCGTTTAATTGTGTAGTTTGGAGCCCTCTCCTGCCAAGCTTTTAAAATATGCATGTCTTGGTGCGAGCACACGGAGGCTCCGCCGCCGCCCGAGGGAAGCAGGGCTTGGTTCTCCCTGCTTTAAATGCTTCAGCAAACGATCTCTGGGCAGGCTGCGAACCTGGCAGTGCAAACAGGCAAACGGGGTTTAACTGTGCCTTATTTTGCCCTTCAGTCTCAGTTCTGTGTGTACCTGGGAGGAGAGCTCAGTGCCTCAGCATCCTCCTGCAAGGGCAGTCGTATCAGGGACTTATTTCCCAGGGAAATAAGGGATTTCTGGATATTATATGATCTTTGTCATAGATTATCTTTAAGGTCCCTTCCAACCCAAAGCATTTGATGATTTGATGGTTACAGGATGCTCTGGGCAGGGCCGTATCTTGGAATTCTCACTCCTATGCTGCCCTGCACCCTCCCTGCTCTGGGGCCCTTGGCTGGGCTTTGGGAGTGTTGTTTAGCTGGAGGATGTGTTAAGGGTGGGATGTTGGTGCCTTTTCCTGTTTCCCTGGGTGCTGTTTGCATGCCTGAGTCCAGGCAATCCCGATGGGTGCAAGGTGGCATCAGCCCTGTCCCTGTGCCAGAGGTGGGAGGTGGGCATTGAACACCTCTGTGCTTCTTTTTCTTGGAAACAGTCCTGGGGCCATGGCCATCACCACTTCAAGGACATTTAGGGGACATTTTGGGTGCCCTGAGGAGCCTCATCCCAGCTGGGAATCACTGTCCAGCAGTGGAGAGTGTTTGATCCATTTCAGGGGGTTCCTTAGGTCAGAAATGAGACTGGCGCCAGGAGGAGCTGTCCAGTTCCAGCTGTGCCTTAGGGCAGAGCCATCCCCCAGCAGGGACACATTTGCTGCCAGGGGATCCCTGCAGAGCAGCCCCAGTCCCAGGGGATCTCTGCAAAGGCGTCCCAGCCTCAGGGGATCCCTGAAGAGGGTCCCCAGCCCCGGGGGATCCTGCAAAGGGGTTCCAGCCCCATGGGATCCTTGCAGAGCAGCCCCAGCTCCATCTCCAGGCCTCTCCCAGCTCTTGCTCCGGGCAAACCTCTGCTGGCCCCGCTGTGGTTGTGCCTGGGATGCCATGGAGAGCTCTCACTGGTGCTTGGTATGGAGATGCTTTCACTGGGTGAGCTTTCACTCCATGCTTGGTACATACAGGCCCATTGGGTGATGGTGTCCCTGTCCCAGGGCTGTTTGTCCCCTCGTGTTGGCTGCTCCCTGCTGGGAAGATGTCAAAGCTCCTGCTCTTTGTCACTCACCAAAGTGAGTGTGTTCCTGAGAACCATCCTGTGTGTGGAAGAGCTGGAGCCCTTCTATCCCCAATTCTGACAAAACTCACCACAAACACAAACCCCGTGTTTGTGTTTGTGCTTTTCCTTCCACGATTATCATGCTGCCCTGACACCCACTGGGCTCAGGGTCTGTCTGTGCCTCATCAGGGTCTGTCTGTGTCTCACCAGGGTCTGTCTGTGCCTCATCAGGGTCTGTCTGTGCCTCATCACCGCTCAGAGCCTGAATTTCCAGCGCTGAGGATGCTCGGCAGCAGGGCAGGGAATCCTCCCCGCATGAGCATCCCCGCAGGGCACCGTCACTTCGCTCCTCCTTATGAACCAAGACACGCTCAAATCAATTCCAACATGTCTCCCATCTCCTCCAGCTCCTCACTGGAGCCAGGAGGAACTGGAATTCTCCCTGACCGCTGCTTTTCCCTGCTGGCTCCACACACCCATTGCGAGAGCCCCGGCTCAGCCGCGCCGACGGCAGCAGGCGCTGCTGGGTTTGTTTAGGAATGATTCATTTCCTTCACACTTGTGATTCCGATGCTTTGCTGAGCATGCTGGAGCTCTGCTGCTTTGCTCCAGCGGTTGCATTTCAATTTTTAGCATCTCTGAACACCCTGGCTGGGCGGGCTGGGGTTGGATGTGTGGGGAAGATGAGTCTGTGGTCCCCTCTGCTCACCCCAACAAGGCTGCAAAGAGCAGTCAGGTTTATTTTGAGGCAGCCCAGCTGCTTTGCTTTGCTTCCTCCAAAGCACAACATCTTCCCTGCATCTTCATCATCCTTGCATCCTCGTTATCCCTGCAACTTCATTCCCACATAGAGGACAGAGGAGGAAAATCCTTTGGGGTTTTATCATGGTTTGCTCAGTGCTGGATCAGGGCTTGCAGCAGAGTCTGTGCTTGGGGTGTTGCTCCAGAGAAGGAGGGAGGATGGAAGGGATGAACACACACTTTGTTAAGTGTTTTCTGCCTTTGCAGAGGGCTCAGTTTGCTCTTGGGCTTGGTGCAAGGAAGGAGCTGTGCACAGAGAGGGCAGTGGGTGATGCTGTGACCTTCAGGGGGTTTGTGTTGGTACTCCAGGGAAATGTGTCCCTGCTCCCACTGTGAGCACTGTGGGATTTGCTCCCTGGCCCCCTCTGCTCACCCCAACAAGGCTGCAAAGAGCAGTCAGGTTTATTTTGAGGCTTTGCTTTGCTTCCTCCAAAGCACGACAGTGGAGAGAGGAGGAAAATCCTTTGGGGTTTTGTTGAAGTGACGGGAGAATGACCATCCTATAATGCATCGAACTCCATTTATTGATCGATCAGTCAGCCTAAATAATAGTGTTAACGAACTTCATGCATATTCCAAAATACAGCTTTATGATAGGCTAACAGAGAAAACTCTAACCACTCCTTTTGTTTTACAATACCGTTGATTGTTTACATAAAACAAAACCAGTGTTCCCACTGTGATACGAACGGTTCCCAAAACTTCCATATCTGTTCCCAGGGTGCCATCTTTTCCCAGAGGGGATGTTACCTTTTTATGGGAAGACTGCCTGAGAACCTTATTGTTTATACAATGATGCCTGAGAGAGACTAATTGTTTATAGAAGTCAGGCTGGGAACTGCTTTGAAACTGCTTCACAGCTACCTGTTACTTTCCTCTCAATTGCATGGCTTCATGGCCTTTTTCCTCAAGCCATGCCTGAACTAAACTCTCCACAGGGTTTT
The DNA here is from genome assembly GCF_027887145.1 of Ammospiza caudacuta. Lineage (NCBI taxonomy): Eukaryota > Metazoa > Chordata > Aves > Passeriformes > Passerellidae > Ammospiza > Ammospiza caudacuta. Next base: position 3,850,024 of record NC_080616.1, on the reverse strand, counting down.
ATCACGGTTTGCTCAGTGCTGGCAGCAGGATCAGGGCTTGCAGCAGGGTCTGTGCTTGGGGTGCTGCTCCACGGGAAGCTGAAGGCTGGGAGGGAGGATGGAGGGGATGGACACACACTTTGCAAAGTGTTTTCAGAAGGCTCAGTTTGCTCTTGGCCTTGATGCAAAGAAGGAGCTGTGTCACTATAGGACAAGAAAGAACACAAGTTCACACTGCTGTTCTCAAGGTGAAGAAAAGAGAAGTTTATTTTGTGACTCTAACATTTATAGTTTTCCAAGAGTGACAGTGGATTGGAGGGTTACAGTGCCACCTCTCCAATGACACTGGTCAAACCAACAGCCCATCAGCTTTCTCCTCTTCTATAAAAAAAATGCAAAACAATGAGTTATTTACAGAAAGTGTGTGAGAAGATTCGCTACAAGAATGCCAACATCAGAAGGCTTAGAAAATCTTAAAAAAACAGGGTGACAGAGCTGTGCACAGAGTGGGCAGGGGGTGATGCTGTAACCTTCAGGGGGCTTGGATTTGTACTGCAGAGAAATGTCTCCCTGCTCCCTCTGTGAGCACTGTGGGATTTGCTCCCTGGGCTCCTCTGTGCCTCAGTTTCCCCATCTGTAAATGGCACCAAACGCCTTCAGGAAGTGTTTGTAATAAACACTTAAACTCCCGGGGAAGGAAGAGGCAGTTTTGAAACATGGATCAAGAAGTGAGAACTCCTCCAAAGTTTTTATGGGATTCAGCTTTCTTGAGGCTGGAAAAGCCTGCAGACCCTGCCCTGGGCACCCCAATAATCCCAGTTATTTCCCTTGGCTGGAGGGAAGCCTGATGTTTCACACTGCTTCCCAAGCTGCCAGCTCTGCCTTCAGCTCCCCATCAATACCCTCCTCTCCTGTGATTTCTTCACTCTGCATCTTCCCTTTCCCACCCTTCTGGCCCATTTCTCCTGAAATCTGTCAATTTAGGGTTGAGAACCCTCTTCTCCCTCCTTGCTGCTTGGAGCTGCCACTGTGTCTCTATAACAATTTAACCTCACACTGTTGCACTGGGTCAGAAACCAGACATAAGAAATTTGGGCTTAAAAATGGCCCTGACTGCTGGGAATTTGTGTTTTCAGTAGGGTTGGGGAAGGAGTTGCTGTGAACTCGTTGTAGCATTGAAGGTTTGAGGCTTCTCTACCTCTGCCTGTGCCTTGGTGGGTGCAGGTGCCTGAATGATATTCCACACTTTAAATCCCTCAGAATTAAGGCAGGAAATTTTCTTCCTGCAGCATCAGAAAGAAGCCTGGGCTGTTCTCTCCCAGGGCTGGACATTTCCAGGGGTGTCTCTCCCATCCTGGTTGCAAGATGCTCTGAGAAAGCTCAGGGAGCCCAAGGAGGAGTGAGTGGGGAATGGCACCTGGGTCCAGCTGGGCTCCTCTCTTGGGACATCTCCTGGGAATTTTGCTGTATTTTGCTCCATTTTCTTGCCCAACAGCCATGCAATTCCCTTGGAGGAGAGCATTACACAAGCACCCTTATCAGCCAAGTGTGGGACTCAGCCAGAGATATCAGTTCATTTGATAAGATCTGTTTTCTTAACAGAAAACCTGTGTTGATTGGCATCAATTAAATCTTCCTCTTTAATTCTGTATTAACCCCCTCAGCCATTCCAGCATATTGTTTGGGATCAGTGACAGATGGCCAGACACATCATTTTTGCAGGTCATTTTATTTATCCCTTAAAAAACTGTCCCAAACAGGAGCTGTTTTCCAGTCCTCTGGAAGGACTCAGGAGATGCTCAGTACTTGCACTCCCAGGAGCTGTTTTGCCAGCTCTGAGTGTTTAGATGGAAGTTATTTGGCTCAGTCAATTGAAAAACATCTAATTTTTATGGCTGCTGTTTAATATCCTCTATTTCTCTTGGGATGGAGAGGATTTCCTCACCCCTGTACAACAGAAAGACATCTGGATCCCTTCAGGAGCTGGAGCAGTGATAGCTCCTGAATGCTTCTCACTTCTCACTCCCACTCCCTGGATCCAGAGAAACAACACCATTGTTAGGCTGAGGATTTGGCACTTCTTTCTTCCCTGGCAAGCATACAGCTTGGATAGGCTCCAGGTACCCCAAACACCAGATTATTTGCTTAGTGGGAATTAAAATTGTTATTTAATACCCTGGGGTACCCCAAAACAATGGATTATTTGCCTGGTGGGAATTAAAATTATTTACCACTTCATCTGCAGAGTCCCACTCCACCGCCACCTTCTTGGCCAGTGTCATTTCCTGGGCTGAAGGTTCTGTTTGGGTCCAAGTTGTGTATTTATTTTTTTATTTTTTATTTATTCTGTTTGGGTCTCAGTTGTGTATTTATTATTTTATTCACTGAGTGCGTAATGCTCCAGTGATCCTTGAGAATCCTGGCACTTTGGAGCCCTTCTTGGCTGCCAGGTGGGAGGGGTTTAATCCCCCAGCAAACCCAGTGCAATAAAGCAGAAAGCCCTGCTAGCTTTAAGCCCAGGAATGGCCCTGCTGGCACTTCAGGATAAGCTGCTGCTTGAACAGCTCCTGGGATCCTTGCTGGGAGCGCTGAGCCCCTCTGGAAGCTCATTTCTCACAAGGGGATCTCTGCTCCTGCCAGGAATTCCCATCTCTTTCCTTCCTCTGCTGGATTTTAGCATCCCTGTAGCATCATTCCTACATCCCCACATCCTCATCATGCCTGCAGATGCATCCTCAGCATCCCCATATCATCATCATCATCATCATCATCATCCTCTCTGTATCCTCATCACCTCTGCAACTTCATCCCTGCAACATCACCATCCCTACATCCTCATCATCCCTGTAAATACATGCTCATCACGCCTGCAACTTTATCTCTGCAATTTCATCATAGCTGCATCATCATCCCTGCATCCTCATCATCCCCACATCCTCATCATCCCTGCAGATGCATCCTCAGCATCCCCATATCATCATCATTATCACCCCTACAACTTCATCTCTGCAATTTTATCATAGCTGCATCATAATAATTCCTGCAACATTATCCCTGCAACTTCATCATAGCCACATCTTCATCATCCCTGCAGCTTCATCATAGCTACATCTTCATCATCCCTGCAGCTTCATCCCTGTAACTTCACCATCCCGACATCCTCATCATCCCTGCAAATGCATCCTCAGCATCCCCATATCATCATCATCATCATCATCCCTGTATCATCATCATCTCTGCAACATTATCCCTGCAACTTCATCATTGCTACATCTTCATCATTCCTGGAACTTCATCCCTATAACTTCACCATCCCTACATCCTCATCATCCCTGTAAATGCATGTCCATCAACCCTGCAATCCCTGCATCCTCATTATCCCTGCAACTTGATCCCTGTAACTTCATCTGCAATTTCATCACAGCTGCAACACCATTCTCTCTGCAGCCTTACCATCCCTGCAGCCCTATCATCCCTGCAACATCATCATCCCTGCAACATCATCAGCCCTGCAACATCCTTATCCCTGCATCCCCATTGTCCCTGCAACACCTTCCCTGCATCCTCATCATCCCTGCATCCTCATTATCCCTGCAGCTTCATTCCCACATCCTCATTACTGCTGCAACTTCATCTCTGCCACATCTCCATCCCTACATCCTGATGCTTGCAGCATCCAGAGAGAGGATCTCTCCCTCCTCAGTGCATGGATCCCACCTGGCAATCTCCATCCTGCCTCTCCCTTTGGGGAAAACAGGCTGATTTTTGGGGCTGAGTGCTTTGGGGCTGATTTTTGGGGCAGGTCCTGGTGCCTTAGGCTGGGCTCTGGGCTGTGACTGCAGCTCCTCCCAACCTTTCCTTCAATCTGACCTGGGCAGCTGGGATGCTGCAGCTGCCATGGTGTGAAGTAAAGGCAGAACACGGATTTTTTGGAAGATGAGAGGGTTAAAAACAGTTGCATGGAATTTCTAGAAATTTTAGTGTCTCTAAGACAGAGCAGAGCATCTCCCTATATTCAAACAGGAGTCAGTCCTTTGAGTGTTGTGCAATTCTGGCACTGCAGAATTTGGGAGAGTTTTTGAGCTCTTTTCTGGACACCTCTATCCCCACATCAAAATGGGATTTTGGGTTTGTGCTCTGTGAGTGACTCCACAGTCCAAGCTCTGGGAGTGGGACCAGCCCTGGCTCCTCCCAGCACCTGGACTGGATTTATAAAATCAACCAGTTGCTCAATATCTCATGAATTACATCAGCTCAGAACAACCTCAACTTGATTAAGATAAAAACATGAGGAAAACCCACTTGGTACTAATTATTCTGGGTTTGGAACTTGCTGCTAATGTGAGATAACAGTTAATAACAAGAATATATTTAATGAATATTTTTCCTATCTTTAGCTCACTTTAGACTGTGTGGCATCTACTCCATTAAAGAATTTAATTAGAAATTTTTCATTTTTCATTGGTGGGAAATGGAGTTGGGAATTTGTCAGGGGGGGAACCAATGTGCAACTTCTCTCCCACTTTACTTGCAAAAAAAGGAACCTGTTCTTGTTTTCCAAAGCAGGGTGGATAAAAGTGGTTCTTTGCTTTGCCCCACAGATCACAGAAGAAGTTTTGAAATGAAGACCTTCAGGACTGTGTTGAGAAGTAAAACATCTCCAAGGAAAGGACAAACATCCCAAACATCCCCAACATCCCAACACGGTGACCGACGCTGCCATGGACCCGACTGACAGAGGGCCAGCTAAACCCAGTCCATATTTCATATATATTTACTTATATATGGAATATTCCCCACTTTATCTGTGTTTTCTAACAAGTGCATTATGCAGAAGGGAACATCTTTGGAGCCAGATTATCTTCAATTTATGTGCAATATAACAGGACTGAGCAAAGCTGGGAGAAAGGAGGAGGAGAGGTGGAAGTCACTTGGACATAATTTCAGTATTTTTTAATATTATTTTAAAAAGAATCTCTTGAAAGATGAAGCAACCAGAAAGGAAATGTTAAGCAGAACTGCTAAAACTTAATCCAAGTGTTTTCTTGGGGTGGGAGGGAGTGGGGGAAATTTGGTTTCTGTCGCTGTTCCCTGGCGAAGGCCACGGGCTGTTCTCAGCTCTTTGAGAATCATTCCTGCTCCATTTTTCTCACTTTCCTGGAAATGCCCTTTATAAGTAGCTCTGTGCTGTACCAAAGGCTGTGATTTACTTTAAGTCCTTATTTAGAAAGAAACATCTCTGCTGGTGCTGAGGAAAAGGGTGTCGAACAGTTGTGCCTTGCTATCAGGATCACTCCACAAAAACACTAAGGAAAAATTGAATTTCCAGGGTAGAAAAGGTCTAAAAACGCAATGCTCCTGCTTCCTTTCATAAGAGCCTCTCTGCCTTTGTCTGCACTTCCACAGTACCCCAGTCTTGTGGGAATTTTACAGTGTTGCCTTGCTAATTCTGTAATAATTGGGAATTCCATCCCTCCTTTGTCCCTTGCCATTTCATTTTGCACACTGAGGTTTTTTTGGTGGAAGGTTTAGAGCTGTGGGTTGCCCACACTGGGCTGGGAAGCTCTTAAAGCTGGGCTTTCTATAACCTCACTGTGTTTCCTAGGAGTGCACGGATCAATATTATCCTGGTGCCACGAGATAAATGGTGTGCAAAGGTATAAATTATCTGCAAAGGGATAAATGATCTGCAAAGGGATAAATGCAAATGGCAGAGGGGTTGATGGTCTCTTCTGCTTCTGGCTCCCCCTTTTCTCCCTCTTCAGCCTCATCCACCTACTCATGCTGCCTCCATCCCAGCTTGGGCACTGAAACCCTCCCAGCTCAGCCTCCACCAGAGGAGCAGAGTGAAACTTGGAACAGTGTTGGATTTAAGCGTGAAAATAATGTTGGAGGGACTCAGATGAGCACAGGAACCTCTTTGTCTGCATTGCAATAATTCCCTGGGAATGGTTTGGGAATGATAATTTGGACTGGAGAGAACCAAGTGAGCTGGAGCTTTCTCTGAAGCAGAGGCTGCTCAAGGAGAGGTAACAGGAACCAAAATTATTGTGTGTGGAACAGACCCTTGAGCTGATGCTGTTGATTGTGCCCAAGGACCAGCCTCAAGGTTCCCACCAGGTACCTGGAAGGTGGAGAGGACCACTCTTCCAGAAGGAAGCACCAAAACCTGGATTCTTCCCCCAGTGGAGCTGTTTGCCTGCATTCCACACAGAACATCCACAGGAGACACAGCCCCAGGGAGGATGCACTGAAACCAACCCCCAGAAGGAAGGCTGGAAATGGGAAAACTTGGGAATGTACAAGGCAAAGCAGCCAACAATCTGCACCACCTTTCTTGCAGAAGAGCTTTGAAGATGATTGAGAACCCTGCACAGAAACTTCAGCTGAAATTCAGGTTGAGAAACTCCCTTAACACTGAGAAATTATGTGATTCTTACAAGGAACGCCTTGGCTTTGGTGAGGTTGTGTTTATTTTGTTTGTTTTATAAACACAGATAATTTCTTGGCTGGAATTCCTCCTCCTGCCACGGCAGGTGCACCTCTGGTGGTGGAGACTTTGCTCCTGGCAGAAGGGCTTGGGGAGCCCAAACACAGAAATCTCCAGGGCTCTGCACAGGTGCAGGTTGGGCAGAACGGCCTGAAGAGAAGCAAAAGTGTTAAACCCAGCAGTTTTTGTCAATTTAATCAGTTGGAGAATGAAGAGCAAATATGGATCTGGCTCTCAGTGGGACATTGCTCCTCTTGCATTTATTCCCAGCATGGAAGAAACCCTGTGGCTGAAGCTGTGGGTAAATGGAGGAGAAAGGGCTGGTGCTGCTTTCACCTGGGTTTACCACAGCTTTAACAGCAGAGGGAGATTGGGATGGGGGACCAGGATGGCTGGAAGACCTCATGGAGCATCTCCCTGAGCCCAGGGAGAGGAGCAGGGGGTGCCAAGGCTGGGCAGGGATGCAGGGAAGGTGAAACAAGGCGCGGAGTGAAATCGGTGCGCTGCGAAAGCCGCCCGTACAAATTACAGCTAATTAGGGCAGGGGCTCTCATTAACTTGGTTTGGCTGTGCCCTGCCCGTGGTGGAGGTGGGGAGAGGGAGCTTTTCCACGGGAGCTTCCAGCAAATTGCTCCTTCAAATCCCTGGGGCTGTGGCAGCAGCCAGGACCGCAGCGTTTGTGCCCCTCTGGGTGTCCCTCCCCTGTCCCTGTCCCTCTGTCCCTGTCCCCCTGTCCCTGTCCCTCTGTCCCTGTCCCTGTTCCTGTCCTGTCCCTCTGTCCCCTGCCTGTCTCACCCCTGCACTGAAGTGGATTATTGCTCGGGCCCTAAAATCTCAGAGACCTTAAACAACCCCTTTAAAAAGACCAGGAGAAAGTGTTTGGGGTGAGGGCTGGAATTCCCAAATGCTCTTCCCCAGTGCTGCAGAGGGAGCTGCTGGCAGGCTGGGGAGATGGAGCTGCCCTTTTTTGGGACATCTCACCACCCAAAACCCCTAAGGAGCTGTGAAACACATTTGTTTGCAGCCTCCCTGCAGCGTGACAGGTTCTCAGCGTGCTCTTGAGCCTGCAAAGGAGAATGAACAAAGCTTTAGCAGCTCTGAAATTGTGAGACTGACCCCAAACCCACTTTTCCACTGCCCTGATGGGTTTGGACTGCCAACAGCCAAACCCCCATGACAGGAGGGGAACCCCAAGCTGCCTACACAGGTAAGGGCACATTAACAGGAGGAGAATTGATTTTCTGGATTGCAGCACAGACCTGGATCTTGGGAAGCCCTGGTCCCAAAGGTGTTATATTTAGTTTCTTTTGGAACATGATCTAGTAGCCCTTAAAATGGGGGATAGAATGTATCAGTACTAAAGTTATTTTTTATTTTTCACCAGTGTTACAGAGAGCTTTTTTATGATGTGTGTGTGTGTGACATAATTATACCTCGTCTGTTTTCAGTAGCCACTTGTTACAGCATCTCTCTGTTAGGGCTCAAAACTGTATTTTGATTATTAAAGTGGTGGAAAAACCCATCCCCACCTCCCAGGCATCTCACACTGACGACAATCTTGCCAAATTCCACCTCTCCTCGGTGTTGTACTTTCTGTTGCTCTGTGCTCTGGGTTTCTCGTGCTTGGTCGCTGAGCCAGCTGGGTGTCAATGTGCTTTTCCACAATAATTGGGAGTTTGATAGTCTCTACCTGTCAGTCCAGTGTGTCAATCTGTGTTGCCACCACCCTGGTGTGTGTTGCAGATAACCATCGTGGCAGGGCTGCGCTTGGCAAGGGAAGACAAATTAAAAATGTATCCAGTCGATTAAAAAAACAAAAAAAAGCCAGCAATTTAATGATGGCTGACATCAAGAGAAGATCCAAAAAATATGATTCCCATAATCATCCCAAGCATCTCACAGTGATGACAATCTTGCCAAATTCCACCTCTCCTCGGTGTTGTACTTTCTGTTGCTCCGTGCTCTGGGTTTCTCGTGCTTGGTCGCTGAGCCAGCTGGGTGTCAATGTGCTTTTCCACAATAATTGGGAGTTTGATAGTCTCTACCTGTCAGTCCAGTGTGTCAATCTGTGTTGCCACCACCCTGGTGTGTGTTGCAGATAGCCATCGTGGCAGGGCTGCGCTTGGCAAGGGAAGACAAATTAAAAATGTATCCAGTCGATTTAAAAAAACAAAAAAACCCCAGCGATTTAATGATGGCTGACATCAAGAGAAGATCCAAAAAATAGCGTGCTTTGATTCCCATAATCATCCCAAGGCAGGCTGCTCATCTTTATTCATAGCCCTTCAAAGCCGTGCTCCCAGACGCCAGAGCAGCTCGGAGCTGTCGTGCTCAGACGGGGCTCTTTAGACTCTGAACACGCACCAAACCCTTCCCCTTTTAATTTTAGGGTGCAATTAAAGTGATGAGAGCTCTGCTGTTGGCCCTGTGCTGTCACAGAGGCAGGAAAAGAGGATCTGGGGAGCTGGGCTGGTGTGGGGTCACGTAAAGCTGCTTCTTTTAATGACGTGTTTTAAGCTGGTTTTAAGAAGGCAGCAAAATTAGAAAGCAGAAGATCTCCAGAAGTGTTTCAGGACACTACAAAGGTTCAGGGGACACAGCACAGGGACAGGGCTTGGCACTGAGGCTGGAATGGGCTGATGGAGGCAGTGAGGGAATACTGGGAAGCTGCTCTGCCCTGCTGGATTTGGGGGAAAAGTCAGGATTTGCTGAGGGTGCCCCATCCCTGCAGCGTCCAAGGCCAGGCTGGATGGAGCTTGGAGCAGTCTGGGATGGTGGAAGGTGTCCCTGCCCATGGAAACAGGATGAGCTGTCCCTTCCCACCCAAACCACCCTGGGACTGCATTAATCTGTGATTCTGTGATTCCTGCAGTCCCATGCCAGCCTCCAGCCCCTTTCCACAGGCAATCCCCTGCAGGATTGACATCTCAGCATCCAGCCTCGAGCCTGCTGGTGGCTTTATTACCTCACACACTTGGGTGTTTTCTGAGCCAGCTGTTCAAATGCTGTTATTGCTACTGAATCCTTTAAAAATTAAGGAATTTCTGAGATGGAGTTTTTCTTCCCTGAGTGGTCCCCACTCTCCTGCATTGCACAATCCAGCTGGAAGTCTGTCTCAGCCTGAGATTAAAGCCAAGTAGCAGCTCTGGGTGAATTAAATTACACATTCTAATCCCCATATTTTCCACCAGCCTCTGATACAGGTAAATTATGTTTATTTTCCCCATTTTTCCTGCTTGGTCCACAATGATTTTATCAGTGCACCTGTAAAGGGAACTGCCTGAGATTGTTCTGACTGGTGTTGCCCATAACATAGCTCTGACCATTGCAAGCCAGGCACTGCTGCTGGGTTTTAAATGCATCATTCCTATTCCAGAGGATGATTTCAGAGCAGGAAAAATTTGCCTGGCAACACCCAAGTCATGGATAGAGCTGGAATTGTGAATCAAAAGGTATTAAGTGGAAATGTAGTCAGGAAGTGCCTGAAATATTGGAATTTTAATGGAAAACGTGTGTTGGCTGCCACATCCCTCGTGCTGCCATTGGTGCACTGAAATTAGACCTGGTTATCCCAAGTGCTCAGGTCTTGCAGGAAAATCACCCTCACTGCAGGAGGAAAGGGATTCCATGGCTGCATTTGGCACCTTGCAAGGAGAACAGGCTCTAAATTCATCACCTCAGACCCCAAAATGTGGCAAAAGGGAGATTTTACATCTTCCTCCAGCACAGCAGCAGCTCCTGTTTCTTAATTTCCCATTCTTTACTATGCAACTGATTTTCATGGAATCTTCCCAGGATGGAGATGGCTGGATATAGTTTTGACTTTGCTTTCCTTCCTTCACATGTGCAAGTGGGTAATGCAGGAATGTTTCCACGACTGTCTCACCTGGGACATGCACTGGGTCTGTGAGTAGTGAAATATTGGGAAATTCTGTGTAAATCTGAACTTGTCTGTAAATCTTGACTAATCAGTGCCACAGGAGCGATGCAATTTTGAACTGGAGATGTTAATGCAGTCTTGTTACTCTGAGTTCATTTAAAATTCTGGTTTTGCCAGTGAGCTGTGTTGCAACTGTTTAAAACTTGTTTTTTTTTTTTATACCAGTCTGATGCTAAAACCAGCTGCTGCATCCCCTTGTCCTGGTGACTCCACCATGGTGTGGGCCTTGTGTTCAATTTCTGGTTAAAGAAAAAGTGATGTTTTTTTCAGTTGCGTGATTTTTTTACCTGATGCTGAATTTATTTTTAATTTTTTTTTTTCTCATTAGAACTTGAAACTGTTCTTTCATACACAAAGTTCAATAAAACAGCTGAACTGCAGCGTGTGGTGTTTGATACTGAAGGGGGTGAAGAGATGTCGGAATGGCGTGAGGAGGAGGTTTGAGGAGTGTCTCCTAATTGAGGACACTCCTAATGAGTGTCAACTCATTTTTCAGGATTAAATAATCTGAAATTTAATGCTGTTCACAGGAATCAAATTTACCCTGCTGGAGAAATAAAATCCTGGGGTAAAATCTGCACATTTCCAGCACCCTCACCTGGACTGAAGGAGCTCCAGGCAAACCTTTAAAATTTTGATGAAGTGTCACAAAAAGGGATGTCACTGATGGTATGAGTGCAGGAGGAGGGGTTGGACCCATCTGCTCTGATCCCAGTGGGAATCCTGCAAAAAGAGATCATTAGCTTGTTTAAAAACTTTGTTCTTGGCTTCAAACCACATTCTGTGAGCTTCACCCAAAAGTGAGTGAGGCCAAAAAGTGCAAAAGTTCTGGTTTTGGTTGCCTTAAAGATATTGAAGTTGTTTCTCCTGTGTTGCCCAGAGAAGCTGTGGCTGCCCCATCCCTGGGGAGACACCTGGGCTGGTGGAAGGTGATTTCACCCATGGCAGAGGGTGCAACATGGTGAGATTTAAGGTCTCTGCCCACCCAAACCATTCCAAGATTCCATGGTTTGACGATTCCATGATGAAATGACACATGTGCTGCTGTGCTGCGTCCCAGGCTGCTGCAGGGGGATTTTATTTTAGTGGTCACTCAGCCAGGAGCACGAACTATTATCCAAAGTGACTTGGTTATTTTTGCAAATCCCAATTCTGGGGCTGAAATCCAGGAGGAAACCCTGCAAGAGGCTTCATGTGCTGAGCTGGGGGCTCAGGAGTGGGAGCAGAGCAGCCCCATGTGCCATTCTGGCTGATGCCATTCTGGCTGATGCCACTCTGGCTGATGCCATTCTGGCTGATGCCATTCTGGCTGGTGGCAAACCCAAAGCTCAGGGTTTCCCATACCCTGTCTCTCCCAGATGTTCAAGCACCTCCCAGGTAACCACACATCAACAGAACCTGCAGCTGGAGACACCAGGACCCTTTGGGGAGCTGATACAGAGATCCAGGTCACAGCAGAGAATGAAGCAGCAAGAGCTGCTAAAATCCACCTCAGAGAGCCCCTGAGAGAGCCCAAAATGTGCCCTGCCACCCACAGCAGCCAGGAGTTACTGGGAACATCCAGCACAGCCACACTGGGAGCATTTGGGAGTTTCTGAGCTGACTTTGCTCACCATGGATCATCTTGCCTACAGCAAACCTGGAGAGCAGAGAGAGGTGAAACCACAGTTCCAGAACTCAGTGCCCACAGCCACCCTGGGCAGGATCACACCAGGGGAATTCAGCAGGGATTGAGAACCTCAAATTCCTGAACTTTACAAAACATCTTCATCCTGTCAGCCTCAGGAATTGTGATAGGGGCAGAGAAGTTCCTATTAAAGCAGCACTGAATGCTGGAACTGTTGTTTGACTTCTCTCTACTCCAGAGGCTCTGGAGGAGCCTGGCTGTGCAAAGGATGCTCTCTGCTGCCTTTTAGCTCCTGCTTTGCTGTGCCAGAGTGTGGGCATCCCCTGGGAGGGCTGGTGGCTGTGGCAGCTCCTGCAGCACATCCCTGCACAGCGACAGAGCTGTGCTGTAAATCCTCCCATTGAAATTTCCTGCTTGGGAACTTCCCTGCGAGCCATTTGCTCCCTGCATGGTGAAGAAATATCAATTCATCATTCCCTGCTCAGCTCCTCAGCACCGTGCAGGATTTTAATGACCTGTGTCCTGTCCCTTTTTCCAAGCCAGAGCATCCAGATCTTCCAACTGTGACAATTCCAGGATGCTGCAGATGCTTCCAGATTCCTACAGGTATTTCCCTGCTCCTCAAACCACTCCTTGATAAGCAACTCTTGTCTGGGATACTTCACTTTCCACCTTTTGAGTGGATAATGGTATCCAAAGGATCTTCCTTTGTGCTCCAACAAGTCCTGGCATCCTTCTACAATGGGTGTTTGTCCATCCCTCTGCTCTCATTTTTATCCATGGGAATGTTAAGGTTATAATTTCCCCTATAGAATTCTCCTTCCATCTTTTACTTCCATATATAATTTCCCCTTATGGAATTCTCCTTCCATATTTCACTTTCCTCCTTTTGAGTGGACAGTGGTATCCAAAGGATCTTTGTGTTCCAACCAGGCCTGGCATCCTTCTACAATGGGTGTTTGTCCATCCCTCTGCTCTCATTTTTATCCATGGGAATGTAGAAGTTATAGTTTCCCCTATGGAATTCTCCTTCCATATTTCACTTCCCACTTTTTGAGTGGATAGTGGTATCCAAGGATCTTCCTTTGTGTTTCAACCATTCTACAATGGGTGTTTGTCCATCCCTCTGCTCTCATTTGTATCCATGGGAATGCTAAGGTTATAATTCACCTTATGGAATTCTCCTTTACTTAACAGCAACTTGTCCAGGCCATTTGTTATTATTTAATTTATGGATAGATTCTTGATTTTTGTCCTCCCAGTGCTGCATTTCCAGCCCCTCACTTCACCATGCTGGTCCAATCCTGAGAATCCTTCACAATCAGCCCCAGTCCTGAGGATCTGGGTGTTGTTTCTGCCCTGTTGATATTTGGGAAGGGTGGAAGAGAATTTATTTCCTGCTCTGTCAGGTGTCTCTTGATTTATCCTGGTGTCAGGGAATGAAATATTCCTCTGGCTTCCCAGGGCTGTGGAATCACAGTGGATGCTGCAGGGTGAAGGGACTTTGGATGCTCCCAGGACCTTCCCTCAAACACCAGCACTTTATTAAATGCCAATATTAAATTCCACAGCCCCAGAGGGTTTGAGCACAAATCAAGGGAACCCTCAGGATGTGGGCTGTAGATCTGAGCTGCTCCTGCCCCAGCCAAGTCACCAGAACTGGGGGTGATTCCACAGCTCCTGGTGGCTGCTGCTTGTCTGGGAAAACGTGAGCTGGAAGCAGAGTGTGGGGAGGGGGAGAAGGGGAAGCCGTGGCTTAAAATAGCTCTTTTTGAAAGAAAGGGATGAAAACCTCTTTGAAGAAATGAGGGGAGAGGGGGAGTGTTGCCATGGAAACGGGGAAGTCTGTCTCTTCCCAAAAGAGGGGGTGGGAGATGGAGAAATAGTAAATACAGCGGAGGAATGACGGGGAAGAGGATCCTGCCTGTCAGGGGCATTCCCCATGGATCCCAAAGGGCATTCCCCACGGATCCCAAAGGGCATTCCCCATGGATCCCAAAGGGCATTCCCCACGGATCCCAAAGCCATTCCCCATGGATCCCAAAGGGCATTCCCCATGGATCCCAGAGGCATTCCCCATGGATCCCAGTGGCATTCCCAGTGGCATTCCCCCATGGATCCCAGAGCATTCCCCATAGATCCCATGGATCCCAGGGCATTCCCCATGGATCCCAAAGGGCATTTCCCATGGATCCCCATGGATCCCAAAGCCATTGCCCATGGATCCCAAAGCCATTGCCCATGGATCCCAGAGCATTCCCCATGGATCCCCATGGATCCCAAAGGGCATTCCCCATGGATCCCAGAGTTATTCCCAGTGGCATTCCCCCATGGATCCCAGGGCATTCCCCATGGATCCCAAAGGGCATTCCCCATGGATCCCAGGGCATTCCCCATGGATCCCAGAGGCATTCCCCATGGATCCCAGAGGGCATTCCCCACGGATCCCAAAGCCATTCCCCATGGATCCCAAAGGGCATTCCCCATGGATCCCAGAGGCATTCCCCATGGATCCCAGATCATTCCCCATAGATCCCATGGATCCATCCCATGGATCCCAGGGCATTCCCCATGGATCCCAGAGGGCATTCCCCATGGATCCCAGAGGCATTCCCAGTGGCATTCCCCCATGGATCCCAGAGCATTTCCCATGGATCCCAGGGTATTCCCCATGGATCCCAAAGGCATTCCCCATGGATCCCAAAGGCATTCCCCAATGGATTCCAGTGGCATTCCCCATGGATCCCAAAGGCATTCCCCAATGGATCCCAGTGGCATTCCCAATGGATCCCAGTGGCATTCCCCATGGGTTCTGGGCAGGGAGCTCTGGTCCTGCTGGGAGCAGATGGGGCTCTGTCACCTGCCCACACAGGCTTGGAATTGTCACTTTGCACCCTCCCTGTGCCAGCTGCACCCTGGATCTGTCACCTGCCCAGGTCAGCAGAGAGACCTGGGGACACCTTCCCAGGGCCAGGTCAGTGCCACCACTATGGGGCATCTCCAGCTGCTCCTGGCAGCTGGGCAGGGACAATTAATTATGAGTGTCCTTCAAATGCTTTGGAAATGTGCATCAAATCTTGGGTCTTTTCTTCCTGGAATTTTCCACCAAGGCACAGCCACTTCCAGGGGAGAACTGTGCTGGGCAGCAGAGATATGGGAGGGCTTCACAGGGTGAGGGCAGCTGGGGGCTTCTGGAAAGGTTGAGGACAGGCAGAGTGGGCTGGCCTGGCCTGGAATCTGGCACAGCTCCCAAACTGGCACCATGCACAATTTGGCTGGGCGCGGCTCACAGCTTGGCACAGCTCATGGTTGGGCACGGCTCAGAACCTGGCACGGGCCAGGCTGGGCATAACCCAGGATTTTAACTAAAAGGGTTCAATTTAGATTTGATACAAGGAAGGAATTCCTCCCTGTGAGGGTGGGGATGCCCTGGCACAGGTGCCCAGATCAGCTGAGGCTGCCCCTGGATCCCTGGCAGTGCCCAAGGCCAGGCTGGATGGGGCTTGGAGCAACCTGGGACAGTGGAAGGTGTCCTTGCCATGGCAGGGGGTGGAATGAGATGAGTTTAAAGGTTCCTTCCAACCCAAACCTTTCTGGGATTCCATGATTTGGCACAGCTCCTCATCTGGCATGGCCAGATGGTGAGAAGCCAGGGGCTGGCATGTCCTATAAGAGCCCAGGACTTTGGCCAGCTCTGTGACCATCCCACTCAGGGCCATCTCATGTCTGACACCCTGCCCACAGTGCCCACAGTGCCACCATGCCCACAATGCCACCCTGCCCACATTACCATCATGCCCAAGCCCTGGGGAAGGCACTGCCAGCCTCAGCCCCTGGCTTCTGCTCCCTGCAGCAGCTCTGTGTGGGAGGAGGAGAAGAGGGAAATCATCCTCTCCAAGCACTTTCCCTCCCAGCTTGTTTGCAGTCCTGCAGCTCCCAGGGGAGGGATGGATGTCTGGGGTGATGGGAACATCTCATCCCACCCCGTGGCTCAGATCTGACTGTCAGCAGCTCCTGGCCCCCTCCCAGCACCAGCAGACACTCGGGCTGAACCCACAGGCTCTAAAAACAGCGTCTGCAGGGCTGCTCATCCCATCTGGGCTGTCAGGGAGGTGTTTCCACCCTGGCCATCACCTGCATGGGGAGCCAGCCCCAGGGCTGAGGCTGGAGGGAGCTGTGTCCACCAAGGCAGTGCAGAAAGGACCCTGAGGTCACCCACAGCTCCCCCCAGGCAAAGGACATCTGTCTGCAGACACTGCTCATCTCCAGCTGAGGTTTTGGCCATTTCCTGCAGGTTTCTTCCATTTCCCCTCAGTCTTCTCTAATGTCAACAACCAGAAGGTTTCAGCTTTTGGCCCTATTTCCCCGTTCCTCAGTGAGCACCAACCCCTGGAGTGAGAGAACAGCCCCCCACAGCTGGAGGAAGGGGGATGCTCCACCAGGAGATGGGCATGGGCTGGTCCAGACCTGAGGAAGAGGAAATCCAGGTGTTCATCACCTCCTCCTCACCTTGGGGGGCCACAGCCCAAGATGAGGGGTGTGTTTAATGTCACGTTTGCAGAGAGGTGATTTTTGCTGTTTTCCCTTCAGCAGTTGTGCCTTTCCAGGGACCAGGAGAAGCCCAGAGGACCCAGGAGGATCTCCCAAGGATTTCTTCAGAAACCAGGAGATGCTCCCAGGATCCAGGAGATCCTTCCAGGAGATTCTCCTGGGGTCCAGGATGTTCTCCCAGGGACAAGCAGCCCTGCCCATTATCTCTTTTTGCTCTGCTCCTCCTTCCCCACATCACTCCAGACAAATCCCAACCCTTTCCCCATCTCCCAGGATGGGGGAAGCCTCTGTGCCCCATCCCACCAGGGAAATTTGGGATTCTCCAGCAGCACCTGCCCTGGCAGAGCAGAGCTGGCTCTGTGGCTCTGTGTCACCGTGTTCCTGTGACATTTTTAGATGTCTCCTGGGGGGTGAGGGGGTGCTGGGGGTCCAGGAGCTCCATGCCCTGACGTCAGCAGCAGGTGGGAGCTCGGATGCTTTCCCTGCAGGGTGAATCACAGCCCTGGGAGCTCACTCACAGCTCTCACAGCTCCTGAGATGACACAAGGCCCAGTTATGTCAACACCTTCAGCTGGAGAACCGTGGCTCACACGGAGATGGGGCTCACATGGAGATGGGGCTCACACAGAGATGGGGCTCACACGGAGATGGGGCTCACATGGAGATGGGGCTCACACAGAGATGGGGCTCACACGGAGATGGGGCTCACACGGAGATGGGGCTCACACGGAGATGGGGCTCAGTGCTCTGCCCTGCCCGACCCTCAGCTGGGCAGTGCTTGGATCCCCATTCCAGAATAGCTGTGGGCATTTGCTCCAGCCCTCAAAGGCCCTCTGGCTTTGCAGGAGGTGGGATGGGGTCCCCAGGAGGGACATCAGAGAGCTGCCATGGTCTGAGGCTGGGCAGGAGGTGTGAAGGTGCTGGCACAGCCTCTGTTCTCTTTGGAGAGCTTGTCCCACCCTGGGTGCCCTGAGCAGTGGGGCTGGCTGTGGGTTGGGCTTTCCAATGATCCTGGGACTTGAATTCAGCTGTTCTGGATGAGGCCAGGCCTGGGGACAACCCTGCCCTGTGGCTTTTATCCCTTCTCCGCAGCACCACTTCCAGGAACATCTCCCAGCCCCACTGCCAGCAGGATACAGGCGAAAAAGGGGTGTAAACCACATTATATTTTATTATTTTTTTACTATTTGTGTGGCAAACCCACAGAGGGTTGGAACAGCCCTGGGGGCATTCCTGGGAGTAAAGGAAAGAAGGAGAGATCCCCTGGCCACAGGATCTCCTGGTTCCTGGAACATCCTCCCACCGAGCGCTTTTCCCAGCACCACACACGCAGGCAGGGTACAAATTCCAGTTTGGGTGTCTATAAAACCCATTGAGATGAGAGAAATAATTCAGGAGGGAATTATTATTTCATAATAACACCGAGCAAAGGCGTCATCTTGTTAAATCCTTGTGAAAGAGCCAAGTGGGTGCAGAGCTCATCTCTCCTGGTGCTCCGAGAGGCTGGGATCCGTCTGGAGCTGTCAGCACGGCTGGGGGAGGAGGGTGCAGACACAGGCATGATAATAATAGCTCACAATTAGGGTAGTAAATCAGGAGAGAGCGTCACTCAATTCAGAGAAATTCCCCTGATTTGCTGGAGATGGGAGTTTGGCTCTTTACACAGAGCTGGTGCTGTTTGGGTGACGAATCCCCCTGGTTCTGCAGAGCCTTCACAAGGAGGAGCACGCTGGAAATTCAGCTCCACTTGAATTGTTCCATGCCCAGCCTCAGTTTCTACATATTGCATAAGGAGCAGCCTTGGGCACGTCATTTTCTGCATTCAGCCCACCCTGGCGTGGAAGATCTGCCTCCAGAAGAGGCTAAAATGGGGCAGCTGACATTAAAAAGCCAGGGTGTCCTCCTCCCCAAGGAAACCCACAGTGCCAGGCCTGGTTGTGAAGGATTCCTAGTTTTCCTGTAGGCTTAGACATTAATTTTCAATATCAATTATCTGGCTGGGGCTTGGGAAAATACAATTTTGTTCCAAGGTGAAGAGGGATGTCAGGAGCTAAAACACTGGGATTTATCCCTACCAAGTTCCCACATTCCACAGGATGACTGGGCACCACATTGATTTTCTCACGTGT
The DNA here is from genome assembly GCF_027887145.1 of Ammospiza caudacuta. Classification (NCBI taxonomy): domain Eukaryota; kingdom Metazoa; phylum Chordata; class Aves; order Passeriformes; family Passerellidae; genus Ammospiza; species Ammospiza caudacuta. Next base: position 3,831,308 of record NC_080616.1, on the reverse strand, counting down.
TCAGGGTGTTCCAGGCCCTCCATCCCACCTCAGGATGTCCCTGGAGAGATCAATGCTGGCTCTGGTAACTCCATGCAAATCTCACTGCTCTATATGGTAACAGAAATATTTCCCATTGCCCCCTCCAGCACTCGTGCCTTGGGTGCCAGGAGCCTTGTGGGACTTGGTCCTTCCTTGGTGCTCCTTGTGGGGCTACGAGGGGATGGCAGAGTGGTCCAAACCTCATTCCTGAAGGCAGGGGTTGACCCATAGGTCCTTTATGTTGGTATGAGCTTGGCCATCTCCTTCCTTTGGGATGGGAGATGTCTCCTCATCAAGAGACCTCAGTAAATGCAAAGTGATATAAAATTGTTGTTTTTCACTTCCTCACCCCAGCTCCTGCAAGTCCAATTCTTCCCCAGAGCTGCAGGGGTGTTTCTGCAGCCCCCAGATGTCCCCTGAGCAGATCCAGGCTGTCACCAAGAGCACGGCATGGGTTGGAGGCGCATGGCAAAGCAGCCCCGTGTATCCAGGGATATCCAGGGATATGATTATTTCCCAGTGGTTGAAATCTAGGTCTCCTGCTTGGGAGGAGGGCTGCGGGGGGAGGTGGAGGGGAGGGGGGGGGGGGAAGACGCTCATATTAATCTCATGAATATTCATGGAGAAGCTGAGCTGCCTTCAGAGGTTGACTCCGGGGTAGGAGTTTGGGGGGCCGTGGGTGAGAGGTGCCGGCAGCGGCGGGAGAAGAGCAGCTGCTTGTGCATTCTCCGCATGCCCGACTGCAGAGCCCAGTGTAAGTTGGTTGAGCCTTTTTCTCTCCCCTCCACACCATCCCTGCATCCTTCCCCCTTTTCTCTGCTCGAGCACAGCCTGGCAGGAGCGGTGCAAAGCGAGGGAGTCGTGCTTGAGTCGCAAACACGACCCCGAATCCTGCGACTCGCGCCCGAAGTGCTCAGTGCGGGGCGGAGAACAAACTGAGGGGCTTTGGGCAAATCTTCACCTCCTCCACCCCCCCCCCCCCCCCCCCCACTTCAGCCCTCAAATTTGCATGAATTAACCCCAAAGATGCTTGAGAAGGGGTTGTTTGCCATGGGGAGAAAGTAGGAGAAACTGATGTTGGGATGGGTGATGTCAGCTGAGACGATGCCGTAAAACCGCACCGAGCATCAGCGCTCGGATTTGGAGCCGGAGGAAGAAGCGCAGAGCCCGTGCCAAATAAAAATCAACATGCTAAATAAAAACAAACTAAATTTCTGTGCTGTTAAACAAACTCGGGATGTTTGGGGAAGGGAGAAAGGGGGAGGAGAGAGTTTATGGGCAGGAGGGAAACGGCGTGTTTATTTAAAAAAAAAAAAAAATAAAACGTCGAAGGTTGGTTGATCTTTGGTGAGATGGAGGTTGGTGGCTGCCAGATCTTTCCTGCAGCAGCGGGAAGATGTTGTTTGTGGTGTTCTGGCGTGATGCTCGGAGGAGCCAGGGAAGGTCAAATCCAGCTGAACTCCTTGGTGAGCCGCTGGGGAGCGAGTGGTGGGGAGGAAATGCAGGAAAAGCATAAAAACTGGGACAAACCCGACCTCCTCTCCTCCGGGCCTGGCAGAAAAGGGTTAAGAGAAGCGGTTGAATGCTGCAAGCCTCGTCAGGGTTGTACTATTTTTTCTAGTGCATAAGGAGAAGGGAGAGGAGGGTTGCACGGAGAAGGGAAATTTCCAAGAAAAGAGGGATCTGCGGCAATATCTGCACCTCGGGGGATGAAGAGAGGAACCCACAGGCGTAAATGGCCTGGAGATGGCTGAAATCTTTGCCGAGGAGATTGGGACCGCGGGGTTATTTTCCACCTGCCTCCCCTGCCCGGTTCTGTAATCCTGGCTCAAAGTAGACAAGTCGAGTTGGAGCTGAAGAAGGGAGGTTAGAGGGGGTTTTATTTCATTTGGGAGGGGGGGAGAAAAAAAAAATTTTAAAAGGCAAAAAAAATGAGCGGCTGGTCGGCCCTCTCCCATGGGCTGAGCATCTCCGTGGTGCGAGGCAATGCAGGATGATCCGGAGCAGGGATGCTGAGGAGCCGGCGCCCACCGGGGGGACATGAGCCTCGACATCCCCGGCAGGAATTTCACCCAGCGGAGCCGAATTCCCACGGGGGTGGGTCGGCCGGGGGGGGCTGGCTCTCGGCAGGATGGGGAGGGTGGATGCGGCTCGCGTGGGTCCCGCTGCTCGTGGGTGCTCGGAGCCATCACCGAGGGGCTTGGCCTTGGCGGGGGGACAACCGGGGACCGGCGAGGGGTTCGCTCCGGTGGGTGAAACCGGAGCATCCTGAGCCACCGGGGAACGCCACACAGCCACCGCGGGTGCTGTGCCCGGTGGGTGACACCGACCCCCGGGGACATTGGGTGGCTTTGCAGAGCCCCAAGCCGGGGGGGCTGCGTCGCTCTCGCCCCCGCTCTCCGGCTGGCACGGGCTCGGCGGGCAGCCGGCCCCGCTGGGCTGAGCACAGCGCAGGGACACGGGGCTCTGGTTTTTTCCGCCTCGTCTCTCTCTCTCTCTCTTCTCTCTCTCTCTCTCTCTCGTGTTGCAGTGCGGGTTGGGCGGGCAGCTCCCGCCCGGCCGGGGGAGAGCGGGGTGCCCGGAGGAGTCGCGGCTTTGCGGATGCTCCAGGCGGACCCCCGCAGCTTGCTACCTTCTCGGTGTTTTTTCCAGGCGATGCCACACCTCCCGAGGACACTGGGGACATCGGGTTTTGCTGAGCTTAGCAGCTTTTCACCGTCTCACCGAAGGCATCAGACAGACGCTCATCTGCCCTGAAGTGCAGATCTGCAACAGCTCCCGGGAAGACTCTGTCTCTCTGTCTCTCTGTCTCTCTTTCTCTCTCTCTCCAGTCCAAACCATTACAAGACCTGACTTCCACCATCTGGGAATCTAACCCCTCTTATGCCCCTTCTCCTTTTTCTACGATGACTCACCATTATTTTTAACTTTGAAGAGAGAGGAAATTATGGGGATCTTGGAAGCCTCTATTTCTCTCTAGGATTTCCCCAGGGGTCAGATAATCGGTGTTACTAAGAGACACTAAGATTTGGCTTCTCCAGGTAATGTGATTTGTTTTCTGTGTGCCATGGTGGTTTGCAGAGGATGACAGGAGCCGGGACACCAGCGCTCGAGGAGGGGGACTGCGGTGCTCCGCGGGGCAGCTGCGACCGCGGGCTCCACGTTCCGGCAGCCGCAGAGCTCGGCTGCAGGCAGGGAGGGCAGCATGACACCAGGGAAAGAGGATTGGGAAGGTGTTAAAACTTAAAAGCGGAGCTGGAGCTTTCCTGGAGGGTAAATTGCCTGAGATCGCACGGTTAAATGTTAATTAACCCTTAGCTGCATGCCTGGAAATGAGCTGAGCCCGGCACCCCGCGGGGTCCTCTCGCCACGTCAGGGCTGGATGGGGTTATTTTTCTTCCTTCCTTTTTCTTCCCTTCCCCCTCTTTATTTTTTTTAACTGGAATTTTTATTTTTAGCCAAAAAATAAGCCCTGGTTTACCCAGGCCAGTTTTCCCACGCTGGTTTTGAACAGGTGACGGTTCCTCAGGTGTTTTCTCTGTTCCACCTAATGGGTTTAGATGGGAGTTGTTGAACTCTGTCCCAAGGAAGGCAAATTAACCCCTCCAGGAAGGGGATAGACGTGTTAGAGAAGGGATCTGCTCTCCTCCCACCAACTTTATTCCATCTCTCTCTTTCTCAGCAGGGGCGATTTTCTTTCTTCTTCTCCTTCTTCCTTTTTTTTTTTTTTTGTTTTTTTTTTTTTTTTTTTTTTGTTTTTTTTTTGTTTTTTTCCTCTGTTTTTATCTCATCCCTTCGCCTTTTCATGAGACTCTTCCAAACCTACGTACCTGTCCTTCTGCAGGATAGTAGCCCTGCCCTGAACCCGATCCCACCGCCGGGCGCTGGGAAGAGTTTAGCATAAGGATTTCTTTTAAAGCCCAATAATGACAGTTGCCACTGGAGATCCTGCAGATGAAGCTGCAGCTCTTCCCGGTCACCCGCAGGACACGTACAACCCCGAGACCGACCATGAGTGCTGTGAGAGGGTGGTCATCAACATCTCGGGGCTGCGCTTCGAGACGCAGCTCAAGACACTTGCCCAGTTCCCAGAGACCTTGCTAGGGGATCCCAAAAAGAGGATGAGGTATTTCGACCCTCTCCGGAACGAGTACTTCTTTGACCGGAACAGACCCAGCTTCGATGCCATTTTGTACTATTACCAGTCCGGGGGGAGGTTGCGGCGGCCGGTTAACGTGCCCTTGGACATCTTCTCGGAAGAGATCCGCTTCTACGAGCTGGGGGAAGAGGCCATGGAGATGTTCCGGGAGGATGAAGGCTACATCAAGGAAGAGGAGAGGCCACTACCTGAGAACGAGTTTCAGAGACAAGTGTGGCTGCTCTTTGAGTACCCCGAGAGCTCAGGCCCTGCCAGGATTATAGCTATTGTTTCTGTCATGGTGATTTTAATCTCCATCGTCAGCTTTTGCCTGGAAACGTTGCCCATTTTTCGGGATGAGAACGAAGACATGCACGGCAGCGGGCTGAGCCATCCCCCCTACTCCAACAGCAGCATGGGGTACCAGCAGTCCACTTCTTTCACAGACCCCTTCTTCATCGTGGAGACACTTTGCATCATCTGGTTCTCCTTCGAGTTCTTGGTGAGGTTTTTTGCCTGCCCCAGCAAGGCTGGTTTTTTTACCAACATCATGAACATTATAGACATCGTAGCCATCATCCCCTACTTCATCACCTTGGGGACGGAGCTGGCCGAGAAGCCAGAGGATGGCCAGCAGGGCCAGCAAGCCATGTCCTTGGCCATCCTCAGAGTCATCCGCTTGGTGCGGGTCTTCAGGATCTTCAAGCTCTCCCGGCACTCCAAGGGGCTGCAGATCCTGGGCCAGACTCTCAAGGCCAGCATGAGGGAGCTGGGCCTCTTGATATTTTTCCTCTTCATCGGCGTCATCCTCTTCTCCAGCGCCGTCTACTTTGCCGAGGCCGACGAGAGCGAGTCCCAGTTCCCGAGCATCCCCGATGCCTTCTGGTGGGCTGTGGTTTCCATGACGACTGTTGGCTACGGAGACATGGTCCCCACCACCATCGGGGGGAAAATAGTGGGTTCCTTGTGTGCCATCGCTGGCGTATTAACGATTGCCTTACCAGTGCCCGTCATAGTGTCTAACTTCAATTACTTCTACCACCGGGAGACCGAGGGAGAGGAGCAGGCTCAATATTTGCAAGTAACCAGCTGCCCAAAGATCCCCTCTTCCCCTGACCTAAAGAAAAGCAGAAGTGCCTCTACTATTAGTAAGTCTGATTATATGGAGATCCAGGAAGGTGTAAACAATAGCAATGAGGATTTTAGGGAGGAGAACTTGAAGACAGCCAATTGCACCCTAGCTAACACAAACTATGTGAATATCACCAAAATGCTAACCGATGTCTAGTCGCTAAAATCTAGTCCCGTATTTAAAGCTGAAGTGGAACAATTGCAGATATTGAGTGCTGCTCTGCATTGTAGTTAATACAGTATTTTCTACGGTGTATATTTGGTTCTGCATGGGAAGCAATAGCTGTGTAAGTGACTTTTAACCTTTGATTTCTGCACCGAATAAGCGTCCGTGCAAAAAGAAAAAGCCAACAAATCCAAACCATTTTTGTTGCACTTCTCCCATCCCAGGCTCGGGGGTTTCCAAAGACACGGAGGGGACAGGCACTTCCAGCAGCAGCGGGATGGGGATGGAAGGGGCAGGTCCAGGGCTGAACCCTGGTGCCTGTGCTGGGTGACAGCCAGCTCCCAGGCACGGGGAGCAGCTGGGGAAGGTCAGGCAGGAGCTCCTGGAGGGTGGCTGTGGCTGTGGGGCCGGGCTGCTGGAGGGCTCAGCTCCTGCCCCGGGAGAGCCGAGCGCGAGCGCGGCGCCCGGCTCGTGTTTCATAACTGAAAATGCTGCATGCTGCAATAGTTTCAGCCACTGCAGTGTGCCAGTGTGAGGCCCAGGGGAGGGATAATTAGTGTGACGGCACATTATTTATTAAGTCTTAAATTTTCTATGCGAGGCATCGGGAGGGACGAGTAAATAAATCAAGAGCTTGGAATTTATTTATTTATTTAGATGACACTTCCATCATCAATATTTCCAGGATCACCAAAGACACCTCCACTGACACATTGAAAATGAGTTGGAAAAAGCATCTTTTTTTATATCTATATATAAAACTGGAGCAACTATGCTGTGGCCTATAATATATTTATACTGCAGTGAAATTTAACCAGTAATACAGTACAGCTGCATGGATATTTGTTGCATGAATCTGAATATTTAATACACACACAAATATATATTTTCTTAGTAGACTATACAGTATTCATGTTTATAGTGTTTATAGATTCTCCGGTGGCTCGAAGGAGATTCATGTGAATTAAAAAAATCTCCATTATAGTTAAAAACCGGATGGGGAAGGCGTGTGCTGACAACAGTTGGATAGATAACAGTGCAAAGCCTGAGAGATAACAAGGCAGAGCCTGAGTGTCCGAGCATCCAGACACAAGAGCTGACAAATGCAAGCCAGGGAAGGTGAGCTGAAAGTTAAACACCTGCGCTCATTATGGGGCGAGTAATTAGTCATTAATCGTGGTGTCAGGAGCAGAAACCACGGCAGATCGGAGAGGGCACGAGGAGCAGGTGGAATAGCAGGTTCCAGCTCTCCTGACTTGTTTGTTCAGCAGTTTTCAGCCGTTCCCGTAGAATTCCTGAGCGTGTGTGTGTGTATAGATATTTAGAGAGCGACTAAGGGCCGAATCCTCAGCAAACAGAGCTCCTGGGGTACCAGGGATGTCCCAGCTCAGGGCTGCTGGATGGTGGGACAGGGTCTGGAGCAGGGTGGCCTGCCCCTGGAGCCTGTGGGGTCACCAGGGCAAGGTGTGTTTTGGGCTTGAAAGGTCCTTTTCAACCCCCTCAGGGCTGGGGTTTATTCCTTTATGATGGAGTGGGCAGGGGCTGAGGTGGTCTGGGTCTGAGCTGGCAACTCTGAGCCTTTGCTTTGCCTTCTTTCAGGGTGTTGAAGAGCAGTGGGTCAGGTACAGAGAGCCTGAGGTTCTCTCTTCTTCACCCCTGGTGTAATTTGGGGATGGGTGAGAGCTGTTGGTCCGTGGGGTATCTCACCTGCTTTCCCCATCCCTGTATGGGTTTGCTTGTGTTTTCCCCATTGCTGACAATCCTCAGGGAGAGGTGTTCTGCTCCTCTTCCAGGTCAGGGGAGATGGAGGAAAATCTCTGCCAAGGTCACGGATGAGCAAAGCCTCCCTGGGCTGTGGAACAGGGTTCAGTTGGGGTGAATTTGGGCTGAAATGGGGCGTGATCAGCCCTGAAACATTGCATGAAGGGTGAGCACAAGGAGCCTGGGGAGGGCTCAGCCAGACCCTTCCTTCCTCAGAGAGGAACCCCCTGCTCCTGCCAACAATCCAACTGGTGCTAAAGTATCTACAGCAATGGCTCCAAATGCCACTCCAGAGCAGGATCCATCTTGGGCTGATGGGGCTCCCCTTGGCAACGTGGAATCATCACTCCTCAGTTTTACTTGATTGATTGATTGATAGATTGATTGGTTGGTTGATTGATTGAGGCCTAGCTATAATTAATTCCAAGTGCCCGTGGTTTGTGCATGGCAGTCCCTGCTCCTGTGTGGGGCAGAGGACCAGCAGTGTCCCTGGGATTCAGGGATGCTCAGGTCCCCAGCTTGTTTTTAATTGGATCTTGTTATTTTGGGAGTCCTGCACTCCACTTTTCTGGGAATGGGAGACCCTGAAGCCCCTTCATGCATGCACACAAAAAAGCCAACACAACCAAAAGCAATAAACCCCGAGTTCTGCAGCTCATCCTGTTGGACGGGACAGGGCTGGTGAGAGTCACCAGCTCAGGCACCATTCCCAGGCAGGTTGGCCAAGCTCCATGGATCCAGCTCCTGGTGGCTCTGTGGGGACATGGGCTCACACAGGGGAGCTGCCTGATGGGCTGGGATCCTCTGGGTGCCCTTAGCACCAGGTGATCCCATTTCTGGTCAGGGCTGAGGTGTTTTGCTGGTGGTTTTGCTGCAGTTCTTTGGAGGATGCTGGTGCTCTGTGGTACTTTGAGAAGTGTCTGGTTGTTGGGCTTGGGGTGGTTTAGAGCAGTGTTGTCCAAAGCTCTGGGTGTGTGTTGTGGTGGTTTGGTGAGGAGGAAAGTGAGGTTCTCCTTTGGGCAGGTGGGGTTTTGGGCATGGTGCTCCTGTGGGCCAGGCAGGAGGGGAGAGTGGATCCATGAGCAGGATCCAAACATCCAAACCCAATCTCCAATCTGGGGAGTCCTGGCTGCCTTGGGAGGCTCCACAGCCACACAGCAGGGGCAAATGGGGATGAAGAGCAAGAGGCCACACTGCTGTTGTCACTGAGTGAGGCGATGACTGTCCCCATGGCAGGGCCAGCACAGCCAGTCCCTCGCTTGGGACAGATCCTGCACCTCCTGCCCTGACCCTGGCAGATGCTCCTGGGGAAAACCACCCTGGTGGGAGAGCTCTGGGCTGCCCTTGTGTGGGGCACAATGGAAATAAATGCCCAGGCTCAGTGCTCAGGGTGGGTGAAGGCCATGGCTGGGAGGGATCCGTGGCTGCACAGAGCAGAGGGGTCCAGACTTCTGCCTCTCACAGAGAAATGGTTCCCCTACAGCTTTTAATGGGATTTGTGCCTGCAGGTCGGAGCTCTAGTGCTATTTCTAGCTTTGCTTCTGACTCACTGATGTGATCTTGAACCAGTTTTTCAGGAGGAGACTGTGATATTTTTTTCTTCGTTTTTAAATTATTTTTTTTCCTAAGGAATGTGGTTTGAGAGAGTCTGGGCCTGTTTCTGTGGAGATGCTGAGCCTCCCCATCTCCTCCTGACTCTGAAAGGTGCAAAACTGAGCTGCAAAGTGGCTCAGACTGAGGATGCTAAATTAGGGATTGGGAAAGGGGATGGTCCCATAGCTGTGTTAGAGTCCATCAGGACCCTAAACAGAGCTAGTCTGGTTCCTCTCCTCCTCCTCCTGAGGAGCCATTTCCCTCTCTCCAGGCCTGGAATGGGAGATTGGAGCTCTCTGGTCTGTGGAGGTGCTCCTGCCTTGGCACCCGGAGGAGGCAGCGCCTCTATTTTAGTTTTAGCCACTGTGCCACGGTTCTGGAGACATGGAAAGCTGTGATTGCAGAGCTAGCTCTCTCCTAACACCCAACCTCGTGCCCAAGCCTGCAGGCAGCCCATCAGCCCTTTCAAATCTTCCAGAATATCTGCTGGGGGCAATGGGGTGAGGCTCATGTGCCAGCTGGATGCTTCCAAGTGATTAGGGAAAAAATGATCTCTCTGGAGCACGATGTTTTATTGGGAAAATTAATCCCTGCAGTGACTGTGTCAAAGTCCTACAGATCTGAACGCTGAGCTATAAGAAGAAAAGGATCTCTGGATTGGCGTTATGAGAGTGTGGCACGTGGGTGTATAAATATGGGCATATTTGTGCATAAATACACAGAAGGAGAGAAAAAGACAGAGGAGGAGGAGGTATTTCAGGAAGGACCTTGCTTTGTTATTAGACAATTCCTGGGTTAGCCCTTGAAACTGCTGCCAAAGCCTTGTAGCTTTTCCAGAGCTTGCAATATACTCAGGGATGGATCCAAGGGAAGGAGATCTGGATCTTGCCTTGGGAGTGGGAGCATCCTGAGGGTCTGGTGGCATTCAGCTCCTCACACCCCTCTGCAAACAGCTGATTTGCAGGGGCTCTGTTCCCAGCCCCAAGTCCTGGCTTGTGCCAGTCACAGTTTCTGTGACTGTGCTGGGAAAGCCAAGCAGGGTTGAAAGGATTCGGGTGCTGTGCTGCACTGAGTGGCCTTTGGGGTTATTGTTTGTAATGGTTGGGTTTTAAATCTCTTAAGCTATAGTGACTTTTGGTACCAGTGTGGTGGCTCCTTTCTGGAGCCAGGATGCTGCTATCACAGAATCCTGGAATGGTTTGGGTTGGAGGGATCTCAAAGCTCACCTTGTTCAACCCCCTGCCATGGACAGGGACACTTTCAACTGGCCCAGGCTGCTCCAAGCTCTGTCCAGCCTGGCCTTGAAACCTTTTTTCCAGATCTTTCCCATGAGATCTTACTCCAGGTCCACATCCTTGGGGGTGGTTATCCATGGGAGTTATCCATGGTGGTCACTCATGGGAGCTGGTCAGGCTGCTGCAGGGGTGAAGCTGAGGAAAGGAGTCAGCCCCAAAAACCATTCTGTTTTACACCCAAATGAAGGCTGTGGCTCTTTCCTCAGCCCCCTGGCAGTGTTTGACCTTCTCCACGTGACGTCCCCTCCTGTTGGGGACCAGCTACTGTCCCTGCCAGGACCCCCAAGGGGGGACAAGGGTTAACCCAAGCCACTGCTCTGCCCTTCCCCAGCCCTGTCAGCACCCCTGGCCCTGGTGTCTCTGGGATGTTTCTGCTGCCCCAAATTCACCCCCCTGCTCAGAAATGGGTGCTCCATCCTGCTCCCATCAGGGGGAGAGGACCCAGCCCAGGGGTGAAGCAGCCCTGGGAGCACAGCACTGATTTACACCCGGGGACAAGATCCCCCAGCCCAGTTATGCATGATGAGAGATAAATAAATCCCTAATTCATGTTTTTCCTCCAGAGAGGGGGTGGTTTGGCTTGTAGGAGCTGCTGGACATTGTGTAACCATGCCAGGTTCACACATGGACACACCACGTCCTCTCCCCAGCCCTGCCTGGCTGTCCTGAGCTTGGGGTTGGTATTCTGGGGTTTGGTTTTTTGATTATTATTATTTTAAAATTTTTTTCTGCTGCCTATAAGATGTAATTATCCATTTGCACTTGCTCCCTCACTGTTTGAGACTGTGTTCTTGTCCTCCAATGTCATCCCCGAAGCGCAAGGGGAAAAAATGGGTATTGGATCAACCCTGCATGTGGTGCCTAATTTGAGCAAATCAATAGGAAGAGGAAATCCAAGAAGGACTCATCCTAAGGATGCTGGAGCTGAACCTTTTGTTTCCATGGTTACGGGAGAAATGGGACCAGGAATGGAGAGAGGCCTATAAACTGTTAAAGGAGGACTCGTGGGAATTTCAAGTCATTTAACCATGCATTTGCTAGACACAACTTTAGACACCAGCTGGATCTGAATTGCACAGTGTTTATAGAAATTCCTGCTTTATTGACAGCTGGGGGGGCGTGGGAAGGGGCTGGGGGCCCCCGAGTCAATAAGGCTGCCTGTTGTATATAGGTATACAGAGCTGTGTACATACATATCCAAATGAGCATTTGCTGTCTGGTTTATCATCAGTGTATATAATTTATTCTTCACAGAGTATCACAATTTTTGTAAATATCGGCACTAATTAAGAGAAAATAAATATGTATATTATTGAGGAGTTATTTTGATATCGGTTCTGTGGAGGGTGGGAGAGGAAAAGGACAAGTAATTATGTTTTTGATATGTTTTTCTCTACAACTAAACCCTCTGTGAGAAGAGAAAGAAACAGCCTGTACCAGGGGAAATCAGTTTGTGCTCCACCATCAGCCAGGCTGCAGGAGCAGAGTCCCAAAACCCCTGGGAGGAGCAGCTGATGGGCCTTGCTGATGTGCACAGCATTCCTATGGGATTTGCTCCAAAAAAGTTCCAGCAGCGACTCCAGCAGAGGGGAAGGGGCTGGAACCTGGTCAAGGTCACGTTCCCCATGGCTCCCCACTCCTGCAGCTTGGATATCAGCCACATCCACGCAGGTAACAGGGGTTGGGTGGTGTAGGGGCTCAGCCTGCTCTTGGAGAACTTGTGGGCACACAGTGGACGGTTTGGAAAGCAAATGATCCCTCTTGGAAGAGGGAGAAGCAAACAGACAGGGATGGTGCTGGTAGCACATCATCTGTAGGGTGTTATCCATGGAGATGTGTCCTGGCAGGATCCCTGGGAGAAAATGGGGATGCGATCCCTGGGAGAAAATGGGGATGGGATCCCTGGGATGGCTTCAGCTGTCCTTGCAGAGGAGTGGTTGGTTTGCCCATCCCCAGGGAACAACTGCAACAATATTTTCTCTTGCTCTTTTGAACACCTCTTTTGAACACCTTGGATCCTGGTAGGATCTCTGGGAGGAAATGGGGATGGGATCCCTGGGAGAAAATGGGGATGGGATCCCTGGGAGAAAATGGGGATGGGATCCCTGGGATGGCTTCAGCTGTCCTTGCAGAGGAGTGGTTGGTTTGCCCATCCCCAGGGAACAACTGCAACAATATTTTCTCTTGCTCTTTTGAACACCTCTTTTGAACACCTTGGATCCTGGTAGGATCTCTGGGAGGAAATGGGGATGGGATCCCTGGGATGGCTTCAGCTGTCCTTGCAGAGGAGTGGTTCGTTCATCCATCCCCAGGGTACAACTGCAACAATTTTTTCTCTTGCTCTTTCAAGCACCTTGGGGCAGTAAAGGGCAGGGTGCTTGGGGTACTTGGTTCTTGTGGTTTGGGGTTTTGTTGGTGGCTTTCACAGGCAACGTGGCTGCTCTGGGCTTCCCTTCTCATGGGCAGAACCCACTTTATGGGCAGAGGATGGAGGTGAAACACAAGGAGAACAAAGGGATTCTCCTTCTGCCATGATGGGGAGGCCCTGCTCAGCTCTGGGATGTGGCACCACCTGGTAACTCAAGAGTTAGTGCTAAACCTCCTCCTCAACCACCCCCTAATGCTCATAGAGGAGTCCCTGGTGTGGCTCAGAGTCAGGCCCTGGGTTCAAGTGTCACTGTGCCACCAAGGGGATGTCATGTCCCACTCCGTGCCTCAGTTTTCCCATCTGTAACATGGTTTGCTAGGCTGGACACAGCAAACTGAAAATCTTAATTCAATATTAGGGCAGTGAAAATGCAGAAATGGGTGGCTGAACCCATGGACAGCTCTTGTTGGGGGCAGAAGAGGCGTTCAGGAGCAGCCAATGATGAGCATTTAAGTGTGGAAAACCATTGGAGTGCACAAAAAGTAACAGAAGTGCTTATGAGCAATGCACCCTGAGGGAAGTGCCACACCATTTGCTGCAGAGCTGAGTGGAAGCAATCCCCAAACTGGGCCACTCTGTGCTCCTCAGCCCCCTCTCCAAGCCCCGGAGAGGCTCCAGCTGGCTCTGGCAGATGCCAAACCCTTCCCTTCCCCGTGTCCTCCTGGCTTGTGGGCTCATAAATATCTGAGCACAAAGTGGTACCAGGAGTTTGCAGCAGAGGCTGCTCTGCACGGCTCTCACGGCGATGGCAGCAGAGGCTGCGAGGCAGACTCGGTAATTATTTTAAATTGCCGGGCTGTCAGTGTGCGGCCCCGGCCCCGCCGCGCTCCGAGCGGGCAGGAGATGCCATCAGGGTGTGCATCCTCCTCCAGCCGGGCTGCTTGGGGTTTTACACCGTTCAAAGAGGCCGGGAGGGGCTGGGAGAATCACCCAGCCAAGGTGGAGACCTCCCCTCTCCCAGCTGCTCTTTGTCCCCCAGTCTGGCACCTCCCCGCCTGTTGGGGAAGATGAAACAGGAAAGCCTTATAAATATGATTGTCTGCAAAAGATTTTGAGAATATGGAAACTATAAGCCAGATTGAAATGAAAGCAAGCTTTGAGATACCTCAGTTACTGAACAACTGGAAAACAATGGTGTGGCCAGCTGAAGGTGATCCCCTTTTGATGGAACAACACCCTCTGCTTGCAGACAGGCCCAAGGCTCAGAGTAGACCCTACAGCTTGGCAGAAGGGGCCCAAAGAGGAGTTTTTAGGGTTTAAAATGTAACACAGTGTGGTCATGTAATGATTCTTATAGGCTGTATGGAAATGCTATAGGATTTGTATCTTGGACTAGATTGGTTAGGGAGAATTAGAATATTCAACACAGAAGAAGATTTATGGTATTGTAACGGGAACCTCACTCTCTTACCCTTGTTCTCTCTTACCCTTTTACTCTCTCACCCTCTCATCCTCTCTGCCCCTCTCTTCTCTCAGCCCTGCTCCAGCTGTGGCTGGCAGCTCCCAGCAGGGCCCTGCACCCAGGCCCTTTGCAATAACCCACAAGTTCCCAGCCCTGGCTGCAGAGATCTCTCGTGTCCGTCTGTCCCAGCCGTGCTACCCCCATCACTCCGACACCCACCCACAGTCCTGGCTGAGCCGCACTGAGCCCAGCTGGTTCTGCTGTGCTCACTGACCTCATTCCTGACACTTTCCTTTCCTCTCTGGCAGCCAAAACGCCACAAAAACCCTTCTGGATCCAATCCAGAGGTCACAGAGACCCCTGAGATGGGCATGGTGATGCTCCCCATCATTCAGAGACCACACCTCACAATTTTCAGGGGTTCGTCTCCAAATCCTGCTCATTTCCATCGAGGAAGGAGAGGGATTCAAATGCCAACAAAGCACTACCCCTGCTGCTCTCCTGGAAAGCCTGGGATGCTCAAACCCCATTACAGCCCATCGTGCGTGCCTCGGGGACCAGCAGGAATTTTTAGCCCTCCTGACTGCCTGTCAGCAAATCTGCTTCCATTTGGCAAAGTGGGCACTCGGATCCTGAAAGCACTTCCTGGGCTGGAGCTGGAGGAGGCCATTAACTGAGATGCTGAGAGTGGGAAAGGGAAAATGATGCCAGAGCCAGGGGATGCTGCCGCCCTCTCGGTGCTGCTTTGTGCCTCTCTGGGGTGCTGGGAGCTGGTGCTGGGTTGAACCAGCCCTGCTGCAGTGCTGGTGATTCCACAGAGCCTTAACCAGGCAGCTGGGTGCAAAACATTTGCAAGGGTGGGTGTGTGAAGTGGGGCCCCCACAGTCTATCTTTAGGTAACCTCTAGGCAAAGGTTTGGAGCTTGCACAGCTCCGAGATGAACATTTCATCCTGCAGCTCTGGAAATCAGGCCAGGTCTCTCCTGCTCCTTCCCACTTCCTCCTTGCTCCTTCTTCTCCCTCCTTTGCATTTGTGCTGGGTGTTGAAAATCCTATTCCTGGGAGCAGCTCTGTCATCTGCACCTCAGCACAGTGTCCAGGGTGGGAGAAAGGGGGGTTAGGCAAAGGAGAGCAATATTTGGGTGTGTTAAATATGAAACTTTGGGTATTTTAAATATGAATCTGTGCTTTTACAGAGGCAGAATTGAGCCTGCTGAGGCCCCACATCTACAAAGCATTAGGGCAGAAAAATAAGATCCAATATTTGGGTGTATTAAATTCGAATCTGTGCTTTTACAGAGGCAGAATTGAGTGTCCTGAGGCCCCACATCTACAAAGCATCAGGGCAGACAAATATTACCCAAGGACTAAAGCCAGCTGTGCCCAAATATTAGAGTGCTGGGGTTCCTTGTTCCAATGTCACCATAATTTCATGAAGAAGGCACTTGGTGCTTTCCTTAGCCTGGAGTGGCCAGGTCCTGCTTGGACATCTCGGTGCTCTGAGCCTCCCTGTGCTGGGGACAAGGCACAGTGAAACTGCTCGAACTTTTTAATCTAAAAAAGCAGTGGGACCATCTGGGCCTGGGCGATCTGGGAAGTTTCCCCCAAAGGTTCATCAGAAGCTTTGCCCCTCTCCTGCTCTCTGTGCCTGCTGCTGCTGGGCCCAGGAGCTGTGGGCGTTGATCCACCCCAGAATTCCATGATGTTCTTACACAGAGGAGTCTCTGGGAGGTTGTTGGTTTAAAGGATGCCTTGCTGAGTTCACAGGGACCCAAGGGCTCTGCAGAGAAACCCCAGGGCTGGCGAGAGCTCAGAGTTTGTTTTGCTGCTGCTTTAATGCAGCCGAAACCCGCTCCTGGCAAGAGCTGTGCTGGGGTTTGGGGAGCTGGGGATGCCAAGGTCACCCTGCTGCTCTCATCCTTGTGGAGACCAGCCTGGCACAGCCTACCACAGTTGCCATGCCCTCCCAGCACCTTCAGAGCAGGGTCAGGCCCCAGGGATGGGGTTTTACCCAGCGAGAGGAGAAGATTTGGGGCAACAAGGGAAGCAGAACAAATCTCTTGTGCCGAGGTCACCCTGCTGCTCACATCCCCGTGGGACCCAGCCTGGCACAGCTGCCATGCCCTCCCTGCCCCCTCACAACCTTCAGGGCAGGGTCAGGCCCCAGGGATGGGGTTTCACCCAGTGAGAAGGGAAGGTTTGGGGCAACAAGGGAAGCAGAACAAATCTCTTGTGCCGAGGTCACCCTGCTGCTCACATCCCCGTGGAGCCCAGCCTGGCACATCCCACCACAGCTGCCCCCCTGCAGCTCCAGGGTAGGGTCAGGCCCCAGGGACGGGGTTTTACCCAGTGAGAAGGGAAGGTTTGGAGCAAACAAGGCAAGCAGAACAAATCTCTTGTGCCAGGCACCTGCTCCCTGCCTGGGCAGAAGTGCCAAGGGCAGCGTTTGAGAGCGGAGCCTTTCCCGCTGAGGAGCGCGGTTGTCTTGCACTGTCCTTTTTATCCTTGGCTAATTAAAGGCAAATCTCTGCTGAAGGGATGCAGTTCTTCATAGCTGAGTTTTAATAACTAAAAAGTGGCTGCAAATGCTTGGAGACAGCTGCAGAAATCCTGGGCAGAAATAGCATTTTTATCTTGCAGCTTACCAGCTTTGGTGGCGGGGATAATAAATTCCTGAGTTGTAGAAGGAGGCAACAGAGGATACAGCCCCGTATTGTCCGAGTTTACAAAGGGATCGGTTGGATGGATCAGCTAAACTCCCAACTCCTCCCTGAGCAGGACATGCCATGGCAGGGGACTGGAACAAGGTGACTTTTCAGGTCCCTTCCATCCCAAACCATTCTGTGACTCCGTGAAGCCATGGTGAGGTGCCCCCAGCCCCTGAGGGTGCTGTGGGGAAGGGTTTGAGTGAATCATGTCCCAGAAGATAAAGGTTTGCTGCTCTCTGGGTGGCTGGTTCTGGATTCAAGGCCTCTCATCCCAAGGAGGGGTCTGCAGGATCCCATCTGGCAGGAGCATCACCCAGCTCCAGCTGTTGCAGGGAAGGTGAGGGAGGCTGGTCCCATGTCCCAGATGTTGGCTGAGATGTTAAGATGGATCCTCAGGACTCAAAACCAGGCTGGAAGGTGAAAAGCATTAAAGAGGCCTTGCTCCACATCAGCCACCCAGCTCAGCTCAGACAAGGGAAGGGCATTCATGCAGAGCAGCAGAGCCTTAACAAGACCTGTGTTTGTGCATTCCTGGTGGAAGGATTCAGGGAAACAAGCTCAGCTGGTCCAGGGATGTTGGTGCAAGAGGTGCCACCCTGCAGAGCCACTCAAGGACTTCATTGTCCCCTAAACTTGGTGTCCCATGCCCACACTGGGGCCTGTGGCAGTGCCTACACTGAGCTCCAGCTGTTGCAGGGAAGGTGAGGGAGGCTGGTGCCATGTCCCAGATGTTGGGTGAGGTCTTTAAGATGCATCCTGTGGAGCTCAAAACCAGGCTGGAAGGTGGAAGGCATGAAGGGAAGATGGATCACAGCTCCTGCTCTCCCCTCGTGCAGCAGCTGCTCTCTGCCCCCTGCCAGCCCTGCACAGTGGGAGCTCCCTGCTCCAAACCTTGTGTTTGATCCCTGTGGGAGGACAGGGGGAAGGAGCAGGCCTGGAAGCTGATTTTGCAGCCTCAGCTCTCTGAATCCAAGCAGTCTGGTCTGCTGGGGTCACCTGGGGCTCAGGGTGCTCCATGGAGAGACTGGCACCTCCCAGGGATGCAGGGATGAGGCTCCCGTTGGCTGTTGGCCTCCCTCCAACAACTGCACAGATGGCTGCAACTTCTTCCACTTGCAGACTGGTCTGATCCATGCTCTTGAACATTCACATGCTGGTTATTTCCACTCTGTAAAAGGCAGAAGAATTTAACCCTGAAGGACCTCCATCAAACGAGAAAGAAGGATGCTGTGCACTTGTATAACATCTCCCAGCCAGGCAGCCCACAGCACTTTACTCACAAATGTTTTTAAAGGTTTTGGGTTACTGTAATGCCCTGAAACCCTTAAGGATAATAAAAAAACCCAGAGCAATGGAACATTTGGTATAACAGGGCATAATTTCATGAAGACAGACACCGAAAAAAAGGATGTGGCATCCAGTAAGACTGGCAAGGAACAGGCACAGAGTAACTATTATTATTCTGCTGCTGATGTTGCGTGGCTCTTACACAGTGCTTTTCATTAGGAGCTCTAAAGTGCTTTAGGAAAGAAGAGACTCAGATGTCTGGGCAGTCTGCAGTGATTTCAGCAGAGGAGGGCAGGCAATGGTCTGATGCAGAAGCTCTTACTGCAGCTCACTGGTTGCAGGGCAAGGAGCTCCTCTGCTCAGCTCCTAATGGCATTTCAGTTATTCTCCAGCTTCCAGAAGTCTCCACACAGGGCTGAGCTCCTGACAAACCAGTGCAGAGCTGGGGGACACGCTCCCCACGAGCATCCCCCTCCTTTCCACCCTCCAGCATTCCCATTCCACTGCAATGAATGCAGCAGACACGCCAAATTCCAGCATTTCTCATCCCTGGAGCAGCATCCTTCCCACAGTGGGAGGAGGCACGAGGTCCCCGGGGGAGGACACTTGGAGCACCAGCCCGGAGGGGTTTGTGCTGTGCAAGGACGGACACAAAGGGCATCACAACGCTCCTGGCACCGCTCTGCGGCACAAATTCTCCTCTCTGGTGTTCCTCCCCGCCCTGGCCAGGGGCCAGCAGGGAACAGGAGCTGCCCTCCAGCCTGGCCCTGCGGATCCCTGGCTCAGGACACCCCAGGGCAGCAGTAGCTCCGTCCTTGCATCCCCCCGAGGGCAGGGAGGAGCAGCCCCTGTCACAGACGTCTTTTATGGAAAATCCTTTCCTTAGGATTTTTCCTCCTGAGAGGCTAAGAGGCCTCAGGAACAAAATGTAAACAATGATTATCTGCTGCTGTGGAATGTAACAGGTGCATCTGGGATTGGTCTCATGGGGTTGTTTCTAATTAATGGCCAATCACAGTCAGCTGGCTCAGACTCTGTCAGAGCCACAAACCTTTGTTATTCTTTTTTTTTTCTATTCTCAGCTAGCCTTCTGATGAAATCCTTTCTTCTATTCTTTTAGTATAGTTTTAATGGAATATATATCATAAAATAATAAATCAAGCCTTCTGAAACATGGAGTCAGATCCTTGTCTCTTCCCTCATCCTCAGACCCCATCACACCCTCCGTCTCCAGCAGCATCCCAGGAACTCTCCTTTCCCACCAGCATCCCAGGAACTCTCCCTCTCCCCTCCCTCCCCAGCAGAAGCACCAGCTCAGCACAGCGCTGCAGCTCCACGAGGATCAGCCACTCATTTGCCATAAATAGAAAACGGGGGGAATGTGTTTTAGTGTATGAAATGTACGCCGGGAGGCCGCTGATGCACGGGAAGATGAGTGTGTCCTATCGATCTCCATCCTCAGCCCGCTCCTCCCTCCCTCCCAGCACAGGCACCTGCCCGCCCTGCGCTGACCCCAGGCCTGACCCCGTACCAGGAGAGGGGATTTATCACCCGGGTGGTGCTCCTGGGCAGGGAGGAGCCCTGGAGCCACCGGGCTGGTCCCTCTGGCACGGCTCATGCTGATGGAAGCATTCCCAAAGGAACTCTCCATCCATCGGTCTCGGTGTTGGGAGCCCCGTCACGGTCAGCAGAGAGAAACTCCTCCGCATGATTCATCCGGCTTAATTTAGCCGTTTGTCTCGGGGTAAGAGGAGGAAAGCCTGAAAAGAACCTGCTTTTCTGTGTTTGTGGTGGTGGAAGGAGTCAGGGAAACAAGCCCAGATGGACCATAGATGCCCACTCGTGATGCAAGGGGTGGCATTCAGATTTCCCGGACACCAGTGCCTGGAAAACCCTTATTAAAACCTAACTGTGTGGGGTGGGATGACTTTGATAGGTGTCCAGCCAGAGCAGAGCTGGAATGTGGAGTTTCCCTGCCTGTAACTGCTTCCCCTGACCAGCTCCATGCCTGGATCCATGTTTTCACAGTGGAGCCCTGAGGACATTTCCCTCCACACTCTCAGCCAGTGCCTTTAATGCCCCCAGAGAAGAGAGGAGCCCCCTCTGGATGCTCCTTTCTGGAGCCTTTGGCTCTTGGAATCTCTGCTGGTCACAGTGACCCTGAGATAAGTACAAGTCTCTTTTCCCAGCCCAGTGCTCAAAGGAGTCAGAACTCTTCAGTTCTCAGTCTCAAGGTGGTTTATTGTATTTTATCTATAAAATTCTTTCTCCTGTCCAGCAGAGGTCTGCTCAGCAAGACAGACAGAGGCACTCTGCCTGCCCCCAGGGCAGTGTTATGTCTTTATACTAAAAACTACCTGTACAATATTTACAATTACTTTCTAATACCTATCACCTATGTTAGACAGTGAGCTTCTACTCCAAACCAATCTAAAGTGCCAACATCACCCAGAAGAAGGAGGCCAAGAAGAAGAAAGAGAAAGGCTGGAAAGGCCCAGATTCTTCCATCTTGCCTCCTGAACCCCCATTCTAAAAAACCCAAAAATCTATTTTTCACTCCGTGATAAATTCACTATCATTCTACTTAAACTTTCATGGCTTGTAATGCTTCATATAAAGGTTGGTAATTGTTTTTTCCAAGGGCTCAATCAGAGTCACAGGGATCTTGGGCTGTGTGCCAAGGTCTCTGAGCTCCCCGGGCAGGGGCTGGAGCCCTCCAGAGCAGCCAGAGGAATTTCCTGGGTTCCCACATTTGGTGTGCAGGGTTGAGCTTTCCCGGCTGCCCGGGCTCCCTCCAGCTGCTGCCATTGCACTGCTCCCGCCCACTCTCACTTCAGGTAGCTGAAGGTGCAAAATCAACTTCCAGCCCTGCTCTGTCCCCCTATTCCTGCCCTGTCCTCCCACAGGGATCAAACACAAGGTTTGGAGCAGGGAGCTCCCACTGTGCAGGGCTGGCAGGGGGCAGAGAGCAGCTGCTGCACGAGGGGAGAGCAGGAGCTGTGATCCATCTTCCCTTCATGCTTTCCACCTTCCAGCCTGGTTTTGAGCTCCACAGGATGCATCTTAAAGACCTCACCCAACATCTGGGACATGGCACCAGCCTCCCTCACCTTCCCTGCAACAGCTGGAGCTCA
The DNA here is from genome assembly GCF_027887145.1 of Ammospiza caudacuta. NCBI lineage: Eukaryota > Metazoa > Chordata > Aves > Passeriformes > Passerellidae > Ammospiza > Ammospiza caudacuta. The sequence goes on along the minus strand of NC_080616.1, from coordinate 3,810,245 downwards.
GTGTAGGCACTGCCACAGGCCCCAGTGTGGGCATGGGACACCAAGTTTAGGGGACAATAAAGTCCTTGAGTGGCTCTGCAGGGTGGCACCTCTTGCACCAACATCCCTGGACCAGCTGAGCTTGTTTCCCTGAATCCTTCCACCAGGAATGCACAAACACAGGTCTTGTTAAGGCTCTGCTGCTCTGCATGAATGCCCTTCCCTTGTCTGAGCTGAGCTGGGTGGCTGATGTGGAGCAAGGCCTCTGTCTGTCTGTCTGTCTTTCTGCTGCCCACAAGGTGCTCCTGGCAGCAAGGCCTGATGAAATTCTCCTGGGAATGTCCCTGTGTGTCAGAGATGAGTCAAGGGCTCCGTGTTCCTGTCTTTCCCCACCCCAGAGTCATCATCTTCTCGTATCCTCGAGTCATCCGTGCTCAGAGCAGCGTTTCTGGTGCTGGAGGAACCCAGAGGAGCCCCAAGGTCCCATCCATGGCAGTGTGAGGGTCACCAGGGCTTTGGGACAGCTCAGGGCTGCATCTTCTGGGCTGGTGAGCTTGTTCACCTCCAAGCACACAGCCCAGACAGCCTTTGGTTCCCAGCACCTCTCTGGTATTCCAACCCTGCACACGTCCCTGGATTTACTCCAGTTTTATGCCTGATGAGGCTCAGCCTTTACTCTGGCAGTTAATGGACCTTAAAATGTCTGGAGATCCTGGCCCTGCTTCCCTGGCTTCACCCAGGGTGGAGTTCTGCTGCAGGGGAGTGATGGTGGGAGTGTGGGTACCCAAATCCTGTGGGATTGGGGATGCTCCTTCCTCTGGGTCCCCTGGGAATGGGGAGGCTTCTCAGGTTTTTGGTTGTTAATTGCAGCCCTGAGATGTGCAGGATGTCTCTGTTTTGGCCCACGTGGCTGAAGAATGAGTCTGGACTCTTCACTGTTTGGTCTTGAAGTTGTTTATTAAATCTTATCTATAAAATTTTCTTTCTGCCCAGCCAAGATCTGCTCAGCAGGAACTCTGTGTTGTCCTTTTATACTACAAACTACATATAACGTATTTACACTTAATTCCCAATACTTATCACCTGTGTTAGACAGTGCACTTCTACTCTAAACCAATCCCAAAGTGCCAACATCACTGCAGAAAATGGAGAACAAGAAGAAGAAGAAGAAAGGCTGGACACGCCCAGATTCCTCCATCTTGTCTCCATAACCCCCATACCAAAAATCCTAAAATCTACATTTTCACCCTGTGATAATTTTATAATTATACTATTCAAACTTCTGTGACTTTCAGGTCCTCATACAAAGCTGGCAATTTGCTCCAGGGGTCAAAATCAAATCCCCAGGTGCTCTGGGCTGTGTGCCAGGGTCTCTGAGCCCCCTGACGGGGTCCTGGGGAACTCTGGACACCCAGAGGGATGCACTGAGTTCCAACAGAGGCTCATCCCTCTGGGTCCCATGAGAAAGCCCAGGCTGTCCCTGGAGGTGAATATCTTGCTCACATTTCCACACAGACCCCTCAGCAGGAGCCACACGGTGTCCTGTCTTAGGGTATCCCATTCCTGCTCTCAGAACATTACCTGAATGCCCATGGGATTTGCCTCATGGCCACACCTTCCCAAGCCAGGGTGGGTCCTCTCCACCAGATCTGTCTACAAGAGGATTTCTACATCCAACAGAGGAGGAAAAGACTTTGCAAGGGATCTGGTGAGATCTGTAGGGAAATCAGGGTGAATCCAAAAGTCTCAGGAGTGAAAATTTCCTTCTCAGCACGCCCTGGTGATGTTTCCACCCTGGAGCAAAGCCATTCATTTTTAGTGATTTCCTGCTTAGGTCTTAAAAGCATTGGGAAGGATTGGCAGGTTTTCAATGGCTTTGGGAGAGACAAGAAGTCTCATATGGTTCTTCTTCCTATTGATCCGACCCTCCAGATAAGACTTTCCTTCCAGGCTATGGCCTTGGCTGTCCATTTTTCCTCCCAAAGCCTCCTGCAAGGACGTGGCTCCAGTGGTTCTGCTCACAGTTCCCATCAATAAAGGATGAGGGGGTTGATCAACCCCTTCCCTCCACCTCCAGCCCTCTCACTCCTGAGCATTTCTTGGTTAAATGGAAACTGCTCCAACCTCTCCTAGGTGATACCAGAGTGCAATTCCCCTTGGGACACGGTGGGAATGTTTAAGAATCAGGAAAATCCCTCCTTACTGTGGCTGTGACACGGGGCTGGTTTTACCCTTGCTCACTCACCCTCCCATAGGATCCCATTCCTCCCTGGGGTGGGATGAGGAGGTGCCAGTGGGATGGATGTGCTCACACTGTTGGAACTTGGCCAGGGTTGGGGGTACACAAAGGCAGGAAAGGATATTCTGCTTGTTTTCTTCCCCATGGGCAAGTTCCTTTAGCACCATCCTCCAAAATAAAAGGATTCAGTGTCCTGGGAGGCTTTAAAACCCCATCCCTGCAGCATGTCCCAGCCTGGGGTGGGGAGGAGCCTTTGCTGGGCTGTGTCCCCCCATCAGCCCCTGCCAGGTGTGTTGGAGGAGCACAGGGCCAGGCCAGCAGCCCCAGAGTCTGTCCCCTGTCCCCTACGTCAGCCTTGTACCTCTCACCATGGTTCATGTGCTGCATCTTCCTATTTAGAGGAAATCTATAAACCACTTAGTACAGAGTGAACCCTCCGAGGCCTTCTGTGGACAATTGATCAGCCAAGGCTTTCAACTCCCTGATTTCTTTTTTTTTTTTTTTTTTTTTTTTGTGCCCCTTTTCTCTGTCTTTCTCTGTTTTACTGAAGCCACCTGGGCTCCCCTCCGGCTCCATCCTGCCCCAGGTTTTGTGCAGTGGTACAAAGGCGCAGAGCTTGTGTCCCTGTGCCCATCAATCCTGGGATTTGGGGAGAGCTGGAGCCTGCTCAGCAGCCAAGGTCCCATGGAATGGCAATCTCAGCTGCTGCTGGTGAGGACCTGATGCAATCTCTGGCCCCAAAGGGGGTGAGGTGTCCCCATGGGGTGCCTCAATCCACACAGGCTGGTCAAATCTCCCCAGTGCACCAACCTCTCCCTCCCTCCTCATTTCCAGAGGTGGGAGGACAACCAAGAGCTGGGAACTGTGACTGTGTCCACAGGGGTCTGAGGTTGAGGGAAGAGATGAGGATCTGACTCCGTGTTTCAGAAGGTTTGATTTATTATTTTATTATATATATTCCATTAAAACTATACTAAAAGAATAGAAGAAAGGATTTCATCAGAAGGCTGGCTAAGAATAGAATAGGAAAAGAATGATAACAAAGGTTTGTGGCTCAGACAGAGAGTCCGAGCCAGCTGATTGTGATTGGCCATTAATCAGAAGCAACCACATGAGACCAATCCCAGATGCACCTGTTGCATTCCACAGCAGCAGATAACCAATGTTTACATTTTGTCCCTGAGGCCTCCCAGCTTCTCAGGAGGAAAAATCCTAAGGAAAGGATTTTTCACAAAAGATGTCTGTGACAGGGAACCACTCCCAGCTGCCCAGCACTTTGGTGTTTAGTCCATCTGCACACCCTCCTTCTCCTTGGCGGGCTCCAAAATCTCTGTGGTGAATTGAATAAGCCAAGAGGGCAAAGCCCACCATGCCCCAAAGGTTGGAGATGTTGCCACCAGCCTCAGAGGGAGGACAAAACCCTGCCCAGACAACCTGGACCTGCACCTACACCCAGGAAACCTCCACATCTGTCTGGGAGCTGCCACAGGTGCTTCAGCCACAGAGGCTGGTGCAGAGATTTGTGCCATCCCTGAGCAGGGAACTGGGGAAATATTTATTTTTCTTCACAGAAAAATGATGACTCATTGACTCCCAGCCTTTTGTTGCTGTTGCTGTTATGGGAAACATATTGTTTTGATGAATATCTTGGCTTGGGAATGGAGATGAGGAAAAAAGATTTGAAGTTATCAAAGCATCCTACTGGGAAAGCAAAATCTCTTTTGTTTCAGATGTTAAGTTGGTTGAGAAAAGGCTTTTAAAAGGTTAAACTGAGTTAAGAGCTTGGTTTAAGAGCAACAGTCATTCAAATACTCAAACTGCAAATTGCTTTGGTGTCCCAAAGTTTTCATTTACTCTGATTCCAGAGGAGGAAGCCAAAGAGCCCCCAGAGGTGGGAAAGCTGCTCCATGGAATCCCAGAATGGTTTGGGTTGGAAGGAACCTTAAAACTCATCTCATTCCACCCCTGCCATGGCAGGGACACCTTCACTATCCCAAGACCCAACCTGGCCTTGGGCACTTCCAGGGATCCAGGGGCAGCCACAGCTGCTCTGGGCACCTTGGGCCTGGGCCTGCCCACTCTCAAAAGGAAGAATTTCTTCCTAATATCTCATCTGAACCTACTCTCTTTCAGTTAAAAGTGATTCCCCCTTGTTTCCAGACCAGAAGTTGTCTTTAAGAAAGGATTCTAAGGTTATTATTAGGATTATATCTCTGTCGAGGTACCTTGGACCGGTTTTTATGCAAGGATGGCCCCAAAGCCTCTGCAGTGATGGATCTCAGGGGGGCCATGGGCAGGATTTGCTGGTGCTGCCTGGTCCCTGCTCCTCTGGTGACAAAGATAGGACACCCCACCAGGCTGTGGAGCAAGAGCACAACCCCTCCTGGAGTTTTTTTTGACCTTTCACTGGAGGATGATGAAGGAATTTGCAGCCAGAGTCTCCTGGAGAGGAGGACCAAGAGCACCACAAACATGTTTTCATGTGCTGGTGCAGGGAGACATGGAAGAGTGAAGAGGACTTGACACATTTAAAACTGGGTTTGGAAAACCCCTGGTCCTGGTGAGACCCACTGAAACCCCCAGGAGGAAAATGCCCACAGCTCCAGCAGCTGAGCACATCCCCAGAGGGAGCCCAAAGCAGAGCCCTGGGGAGATGTGGAGGTGTGGAGACAAGGTGGCTGAGGGACACATCAGCTTAGGACCAGGAGTCCCTATCTCTGCAGCCACGGTGGCAATAATTCCTCCAGCAGTTATTTGGTGTCTTGGTTTGAAAAGCCAGCAGTCTGCTAAGGAAGGCAGGAGCCTTCTTGAAATGGAAAATGTAAACCCCTTCCCCCCAAATTATTATAATTTTGAAATTAAGGAGTTCTTGGGCAAAGATATGGGAATAGGAATAACAGCTCTTTAATAGGAAAATTAAAATACAAATGCAATAGTACAAAAAAGAAAACAAACCACTGCCAGAGTCAGAGCAGAGCTGATCCCCTGTGTGTCAGGGGGGTGTCCCAGCCCCATCCCATGGGGGCTCAGCCCTCCTGCAGTGCCAGCTGTGGCTCTGCTGCAGCAGGGATCCTGCACAAGGGGGGAGTTTTCCTCTGCAGCTCCAGGGCTGCTGCAGATGGGCCTGGGCTCCCTCTGGCCATGCAGGGCAGCAGAAAGCTGCTCCTCTGGCAATGCAGGGGGCAAAGGCTGCTGTGCTGTGCCAGGCTCAGATTAGATCCAGGTAGGAATGCTTGGCTCCTCCCCTGGGCGGAGCATCTCCCATGGGATGCTGGAATTGGATCAGCCCTGCAGGGACACTCAGTGGCCATGGACAGCAGATAATTAATAATTAATGGCCCATTGACAGCAGAGATCTCCTGGAGGGAAGATTGGTTATAGGACAGATAAAGAAAAAACTGCCCAATGAACAGCACAGAACTGCCCCACCTCTGACAGATGATGATAGAATGCACACCCCCATTTCCAACCTAAGACTTTTGGGAAGGGTTGTGGGGACACTGAAGTGATGCTGAAGCAGGAGAAGATGCAGCCACTCAGCAGCTGCCCAGGGCTGTGCTGTTCTCCTCCACACTGACAACAAAACCAACACAATTCCACTGCTGGGACAGGGTTTGTCCCTGGAGGGGTTCCTGATTCCTGCAGTGAGCTCCCAGCTGTTCCCAATCCACTGGGATTAGGTAAATAACTCGTGTCCAGGCTGGATGCTGCGCTGGGAGCTGGGAGCTGGCCCAGGATCACATGTCTTAGTTTTAATGTCAGATGTTGTTTTCTTGTTTTCCAGGTGGAGAGCAGAGCGCAGGGAGCTGCAGACCAGAGGAATTTGCTGATCTTTTTTTTGGCAATCATAAATTCGAGTGAAATTCCACTGAGGTTTTGAGCCAGGGGAAGGCAGCAGAGGAGAGGGGAGGAGAGTTGAACCATGTCCTTTGGATACTCCTGTATCCTACTGTGGGAACGCTTTCCTTTCTGAGCTGCCTTTTTCCTTTTTTTATTTTTTAATTTGGAAGGGCAGAAAGGCTTGGAGATTTGCTCCTTATGGTGATATAAATCAGTTTTTCCACCAAGGAGCTCTCTTGTCCCTTCCCCAGTGCACACACAGAGCCAAGAAAATACCCCCACAGCATCTGCCACCCTCCCTGTGCTCCATCCCCAGCTCATCCCCCTCCACCGTGCTGCTCCCTGAGCCCCAGGCTCTGCTCAGGTTCATCCTCCCCAAGTTCAGCTCTAGACATCTTGGAGCTATTTAAATATTTACAGCAGACGGTGGTAAAAAAGATTGAAACATGAATTATTCACAGCCTCGCTTTTATCCTGGCAGGGGCTGTTGTGTTCGGCAGGGAGGATTCCTCTGCCAGGGGTGCTCGGGAATGCGGGGAGGGAGGCAGGGGCTGCGGTGGGCGAGGGGAAACCGGGTGGGCACGGTTGGGGCACAGTGAGATGGACCTGGCACCGCTGAGAGGGACCTGGCACTGGTGTGGTGGACCTGGTGCTGGTGAGAGGGACCTGGCACCAGAGTGATGGACCTGGCACCAGTGACATGGACCTAGCATCGGTGAGATGGACCTGGCACTGGTGCCAGGGGGGTTTTTCCCTTTTTTCCCTCCTGCCATGCCTCGGTACCAGGGATGGAGCCGGGGAGGAGGCGCTGGAGCCGCGCTGACGTTCGGAGCGTGTCAGAGGAGTCGGCTGTGGCAAACCCTGCCCCAGGCTTGTCCCTGTGCCCATCAGCGAGGAGGTGACTCCCGAGGGGTTGATCTATGACCGTGTTCACAGGGGTCTGAGGATGAGGGAAGAGATGAGGATCTGACTCCATGTTTCAGCAGGCTTGATTTATTATTTTATGATATATATTATATTAAAACTGTACTAAAAGGATAGAAGAAAGGATTTCATCAGAAGGCTGGCTAAGAATAGAAAAAGAAAGAATGATAACAAAAGCTTCTGTCTCAGAGAGTCCGAACCAGCTGACTGTGATTGTCCATTAATTAGAAACAACGACATGAGACCAATCAAAGATGCACCTGTTGCATTCCACAGCAGCAGATAACCATTGTTCACATTTCGTTCCTGAGGCCTTTCAGCTTCTCAGGAGAAAAAATCCTAAGGAAAGGATTTTTCATAAAAGATGTCTGTGACATTGATCCCCATGGCTTTGGGCATACCTGGCACCAGGTGTGCTCAGAGCTCACCTGTGCAGCTGGAAATGTTTCTGTGCTGGGAAAGGTGCTGCAGGTCCCTCCTGTTCCTGCTCACTCCCAAGCAGTTTTTCACAGAAAGCATCACACAACACCCTGCGAGACACGAGACACATTTTTTCTGGGTCCCCAAGGGCTTCAATTACACCCTTGAGGCAGAAATAAGTGTTCCAGATCTCGGCTGCAGGAGGGGGCTGAAAAATCCTGCGTGCCTCTCAGTGCCTGGCAGCCTCTCCCCAGCAGGGCTGACTCCCACCAGCCTGCAGATGGATTTTGGCACCATTTGGGATCCCGAGAGGAGCAGGTGACACAAAACGGAGTTTTGGGAGGGGAGGAGTTGGGGTGAGACACATTGGAGAAGAAAACCCACAATCCTGCATCTCCTCTCCCTGCTCTCAAACTGGTGCCATCTCAAGAAAGCCAAGCTTGGGACCAGTCTCACCAGTAGGGCAGAACCCAGGAGTGTTGGGAAGGATGAAAGTTTGACAAGAAAGTCTCACAGATATGTGTGCTTAGCAGAAAGATTTTTAAATGTAGAGTCTGAAGATGGAATAGAGATGGAAGCAAGTTTTGATATGGAAGAAAAGAATTGCTGAGCCAGTCTTACTGGATAACCAAGGAGGCAAAAGATGTGTTGGTTAGAAGGGGTTTTTATGGCTTAGAGCAAAGGACAAACCCACCCCAAACAAGAAGATGTTTTTACCAAGCAGAAAGATAGCACAGACAAATAAGTCAGCAAATGTTGCAAGTAGAAAAAAGGTCTCAGAATTTTCCACTGCAAGAAAACTGAAAAACAACTTCTAGCTTAAACTGTAATGTACCAACTTTTAGTGACTGGAGAACAGTAACATGAATATGGTAATTACAGTAGTTATGATAGGCTATAGATAATAGTTAAGGTATAGACTGGTTCTACTGCATTGAGATGCTCAGCCAAGAAAAGTATAGAATGCAGTGTAACCAAAAGAAAAGTATATAATGCATTTGCAACCAAAGAAAAGGCAGAGATGATGGGCCAACCCCCAGAGAGGGTCCAGCATCTCCATGGATGATCCAATGCTCCATGGATGATCCAGCACCTCCATGGATGATCCAACATCTCCAAAGATGATCCAGAATCTCCATGGATGATCCAGCATCTCCAAAGATGATCCAGCATCTCCATGGATGATCCAGCACCTCCATGGATGATCCAACATCTCCATGGATGGTCCAACATCTCCATGGATGATCCAACATCTCCATTGTTCCCTTTCACCCTGTCAGTGAAGCCATGGGGACTGATTTTCTTTTCTTCCTGAAAATACATCTAACTCAACCTTACCGTGTGGAAGTTGAGTGCTGTAAGTGTGTTCCACTGGGAAAATAAACCTTCCTGGCATTCAGGAATATTGGATTTTGAAATGCTGGGGAATATGGCCACAGGACATCAGCAAAGTGGAACAGGTGAGATGGATGCTGAGCAGAGCCAGGGGAGGTTCAGAGAGCCTTATTATCATGCACGTGAATTTCATGATTTCCCCATTTCAGGAATTTTGGGGAATGGGGAATGGGGAGGGAGGATGCTGCAGCTGCAAGTCCATCCACATCACCCTTTCCTTCCTCTTTTCTATCCAATTCCTAGATTTTCACCAAGATTTTTACCCCACCAGCAGGAAAAGCTGCTCATTTGCATTATCAGGGGATCTGGAGCCTTCCCCAGCCCTGGATTAGCTGGGCACCTGAGGAATGAGGCAATAATGTGGTGAGTAGCTCCACCTGCCTGAGGCTGGGAAAGGACCTCTGGCAAAAGGGAAACCAGTTTGGGATCATCCCTTGGGGCTTCTGGTCTTACTGGGACAGCCAGGAAAGTGCTGGTCTCAGGGTGGAGCAGGGGAACAAGGCCAGGCCGAGCTTAGAGGGAGCAGGGGTCGGGTTTAGGCAGTTAAAATGATAAAATTAAAAAAAAAAATTAAAATTAAAAAATAAAAAATATTTTTAAAATATAAATTAAAAATATAAATTTAAAAATTATAAGTTTAAATATTTTAAAATGTAAAATAAAAAAAAACATTTTTTAGGAATAAAAGGCAGGATGTGAGCGTGGGATGCGCGCGTCTCCAGCAGCGGTGCCGGGGATGTTGTGACAGCTCCCTGGCAGCTCCTGTCTCATCCTCCTCCCCTGCAGGGTGCAGGGAGGGGGAAGGAGGATTGTTAATGGAAGGGATGAGGGGAGGTGGGCTCCCGTGGGTTGGTTTGTTTTACACCAGTGAATTTCACTGTCTCGTTTCAGGATATCCACCGTGGAGCTGGGGGCGGTGCTGGAGGGAGCAGAGGAGGGGTGGGGGGCTGGAAGGGAAGGTTGGGGGCAGCAGGGAGGAACCAGTCCCTCCAGAGCCAGCTGCAGTTAGGTAAAATACTTACATTTTTCTTTTTACAAATACTTATTTTAAAATATTTTACCCCAAGAAGGCTGTGGGGTGGAAAGGCCGCTGGGGTGGTGGATCTATCAGTGCCCAAGTGTTGCCCTGGTTTTTTAAGTTTTTCTAAGCCTTCTGATGTTTACATTCTTGTAACAAACTTTCTCACAAGCTTTCTGCAAATAACTGATTGTTTTGCATTCTTTTATGGAGGAAGAGAAATTTGATGGACTGTTGGTTTGTCCAGTGTCATTGGGGAGGTGGCACTGTCACCTTCCAATCCACTGGCACTTTTGGAAAACTATAAATGTTGGAGTCAAAAATTAAACGCCCTCTTTTCTACCCCTAGAAGTCCAGTATCTGTGTCATTTTATTTCGTGTCCTAAAGCAACACCCAAGAGCTCCTGAGAATTTATCCATGTTAAAGTGCCACCTCTCCAGCCCAAGGCACCATACAAAGGGGCTGAATGAGTGGGATTTCCCATTTTTCCCCCAAAGAGGGCAAATTTTACAGAGGATCCTTGTCCCCCCTTCACTGCCAGGAGCAGCCGTTGAAAAGGGCAGGTTTTAAACATCACACAGGGGGATGGAAAAGGAGGCAAGGGCTGAATGTGAAATACAAAGCTGTGTTTCATGTCAGGTACATACAGGCAATGTGTGTATTTGTGATTGCGATATATGTGGGGACCAACCATGGGACAGTTGTGAATTCTAATAATAACTGAGGAAAGTAAAACATGGAAGAAGGCCTTTGAACTTATCCTTTGTTTGCAATTAACCTTGGTTGACTTAGGAGCATTGGAATTAAAGCGTTAAGGATGTTGCTTTTTGCTTGTAGTTAATCCTTAAAGAGTTCTGCAATAATAACCTTTTGAAGTATAATTTTAGAATATTGCTTGTATCCTTGAAACTGTAGCTTTGGAATATATATAAAGGAAACATGCTTATCTCACGCCTTAACAAAACAGTGAAAAGCAGCTTGAGAAAGGAAGATGAACATCAACTCAAGGATTTATAGTTTTGACCAAGGGAAGCTGGACATCACTGTCATGAGATTTATAGTCCTTGCAATTAAAAGGTGGACCCACATCTGGGGACCTGGACCTCACCAGATGGGATTCTGCTTCCTTCTTTCAGAAACCAGACCAGCACCATCTGGGGATGCTCCTTTTGGAATACATCCTGAGAAAAACTAAATCACAATAGTGTACAGAATTGTGACGTAAAAATTGGGAATAGAAATTGCTGATGAGTTAAAATGGGAATAGAAACTGCTGAGAAAGCTGATGAGTACCCCTATAAACACCTGTAAGCCCCAACTATGGGTGTGCAGCTGAAGGGAAAACTTCCCCCACTGCACCCAGCACTGTGTTGCTCATTCTTTACCATATTAATTAATAAATTGATTGCTGCTTGAATATTGGCCTAGCCAAGCTTCTTATTCATAACATGAAGGAGGGCGGAGGGGCTCTGTCTGTCAGGACTCTTCCCATCACTTGTGCCCATCGGAGCGCGCCCAGCCGGGGCTGACGGAGCGGGATGTGACAGCTCATCACGAGGATGAGACCAGCTCGGGGACTTCTCTCGGCTTTTGCATCACAAAAGCGGCGCTTGGGGAAAGAAAACAGCATTTTGGGAGAAGGCTGGAAAGCCTTGTCTCCACTGAGACCCTTCCTGAGCTGGATCTTTACCCTTTGCATGCAGACTCCATCACAGAAGGGAGCTCCAGGAAGCAGCGGAAAAGTGAGGGTTTGGAGCAATTTGAGGGGAAAATGGGACCTTTCCAGCTCCTGCAGCACCCAAATAACACATGTTTCAAGTTTTTATGCTTCTGAAAAAGAGCTTCTGCATATGCACTGAGTAGAAACTGGTGAAAGCTCATGCAGAGTTGTCTTTTTTAAGCTACAGAACACAAAGTATTATATTATATACTTATATTTTTATATAATAATAAATATATAAAAATAATTATATATAATTATTTAATTCTAAATTCATTTTATTTATATTTATTTTATAATTATTATATATATTATTTATATAATATATAAAATATATTATATATAATATATTTAAATATACCTTAATATATTTAAATATAATTTTATATATTTTAATATATATAATATATAATTATATGTATTATATATGTTATATGTTATATATTATATAGTATATGGTATATATTGTATATTATATATTGTATATATAGTTATATTATATCTATATATCTATATCTATATCTATATATATAAAATATAGTTATATTTTAAAAGACAAATTCTAGCCCTTTTCACTTCAGTTGTTAACACATGAATTTAACGATAGTTTATGTGGCTGACATTGAAATGTTTCTCGGAAGTTAACATTAAGGAAAAATAAAGATGCAAACTGGAGAGTTTTGTATTAAAAAAAATAAATAAAAGTGCCTACATTTTGGGGGAAAGAAAATCAGAAATATCATGCATATCTATAAAGCATACTTAAGTCTGTCAAAAAATTTGTTAAACTCCTATGCAGTCAAAGTGTGGAGTTTAAACAATTGAAGAAAAATAGATCCATCTGGGAAAGTGTTAAGAAAAGAGCTGTGTTGAATTCTCCATCTCAGCTGCATACAAGGCTGACCCAGAGTCTCCTGGGGCTCTCCCAGTTTTAGCCACTTGAAAGGCACAGTGAAATTGTCTTGGTTTGGAAAGACAGGTGCTTGCTAAGGAAGGCAGGAGCCTCTCTTGAAATGGAGAATGTAAACTCTACCTTTCTGAATTGCTATAAATTTTAAATTTTAAATTAAGAGGCTCTCAGGCAAAAATATGGGAGCAGGAAATAACAGTTCTTTAATAGGGAAAGGAAAAAAATAAAAATATAAAATAAACAATGCAGTGCACTAGAACAACACTGACAGAGCCAGAACTCGACACCCTGTGGGTCAGGGTGTTGGTGGCAGTCCGATTGAAAATGTGGCTGCAGTCTTTTTGAAGTATCAGGGGTGGTTCTGTTGGAGCAAGGAGGTTCTGTAGAGAAGGATGTATTCTTCCTCTGAAGATCCAGTGGAAGGAGAGACAGCTGCTGTTCCTCTGGGGAATTTAGTGGAGAAAGCCGTGCTGGTGTCTCAAAACCTCTGGATTATATCTGGGTAGGAATGCTTGGCTCCTCCCTCTGGGCTCACATCTCCCAATGGGATGCTGTAGTCCTTATCAGCCATGCAGGTACATTCAATAGCTGTTATCAGCAGATGTCCCCTCCTGAGGGAGGAGTGATTGTGATCACTCAGAGAGAGATAAGGCAAACTGCCCACTTGACAAAGGTAATCTGCCGTACAGATGGTAATGGAAAACATCTTGCATTGCAATCTTCAACAGTAATATTTTAGAATAAATCTATCACCAAGAGCCCCCTCTGCCCCTGCTCCAGAAAACCCCAGCAGGGAGAATTCTGGTTTTCCATCCCAGAGTGAATCCCAGACTTTTAGAGGAACAAATTTAGATTTGAGGTTCAGCATGTTAAAGAGCTGTGAATCAGTGCCTTACTGCAGCACCTGAGAGCTGGTGCCAGATCCCTGGGACATTTTGATCCTAGATCCCTACATGTGGTGATTTTTGGCAGCAGAAGGGTCTCTCCCTGTGTTTCCACCCTTGTCTTCCTCCCCAGAGCAGGAGCAGCAGCAGCACCCTGCTGCACGGCTGGGCCCTGGCAGGTTTCCAGCTCTGCTTTCACTTTAATCCTCATTTTTTAAATTCCAAGCAAGAAATTACCCCTGCAGCCTGTGCCAGCCCCTCTGCCAGGGGTAGCTCTCCTCTTTGGGGTTAATTTTGGGGTTAGGAAAATCTGCTGAGCTGCAGGGAACAGCTTGAATAACTGTTCCTGCGCAGTTATATGATATTTATCTGCACATCAGTGTGCAGGTAAGTGTCATATTGAGATTCACATTGACAGGTAGGTGTTTCCATTCTCTTTTGTCTCTGCCCACAAGAGGGACACTTCTGTCACATTATTTATCTCTTCCCTGGAGAGAGATGGCACAGCTGAAGCAGCTCCCTCCTCACTTTTCCCATCAGCCCAGTAACTCCTAATTTATCTGAGGCAAAAATCTTCCCCAAAAAGCTGTATTCTCTGCATCCTCAGGTTCAATCTTTGCTGCAATATCTCCCTGCTCCCTCCCAGCAGCCAGAACCCAGCCTTGCTGCAGCTGAGGTCCCCTCGAGCCCCTCTGCACCCAAACCTGGAGGGTTTTTGTCACTGGGAACAGCCTGGACCCCTTCAAAGCCCAACTGTGTGTTGGAAAGGAGGATTTGAACAGCAAAAAAAGGGAGCTGGAGCCTTTCAACCCCTCGTGGTGCAGCCCTAAATAAAACACAGGCACCACTGTCCCCTTCTGGCTGGAGATGTGATATCACAGCTGAGGTCTCCAGGAGCCTTTTTGGGGTGAATTTTCTGTGTTCCATCCTTGCAGAGGGTGGGGTGGGGAGGCCCCACTCCCTCAGCAGCACCACCCCGGGCTTGGGGTTCTGTGTTGGAACCCAGGAAATTCCTCTGGCTGCCCTGGAAGACTCGAGACCCTGGCAGGGGGCTCAGAGACCTTGGCAAGGAGTCAAAACTACCTGTGCCTTCAATTTTAACCCATGGAAAAAACAATTACGGACCTTATATGATGATTCACAAGCCACCAAAGTTTAAGTAGAATGATAGTTAGTTTGTTACAAGATAGAAAAGTAGAATTTTGAGTTTTTGGAATGGGGGTTCAGAAGCCAAGGTGGAGGGATTTGGGCGTGCCTCCTCCTCCTCCTCCTCCTCCTCCTCCTCCTCCTCCATCTTCTGGGTGATGTTGGCACTTTTAGATTGGTTTAGACTGGAAGCTCACTGTCTAACATAGGTGATAGGTATTGGAATATTATTGTAAATAATGTACAGGTAGTTTTTAGTATAAAAAGCTAACACCACCCTGAGTGTGGTCAGTGTGCCACAAACCAACCTGCCGGACAGATCTCAGCAGGTCAGAGAAAGAATGGAGTAGATAAAAGAAAATAAACAACCTTGAAAACCACAGCAGAGAAATCCTGACTCCTTCTTCAGCTGCCAGGCTGGGAAAAGAGACTCTGACACATCTTGGGGTCATCCTGACCACAGAGACTCTGAGAGTGCAGATCCTGGGGACACAGGGTGTACCTTGGGCTGTCCCCAGTGTTGATGAGATTAAATCATTATTGTGGAGTGTGGGAGAGGTTTTACAGCAACTCCTGTGAGCCACAGAGAAGTTTGAGAAAAGGATCCGTGTTTATCCCTGAAAGAATTTTCTGCCAAGGTCATTGACACATAGAGACCAAGAAACAAAGAAGGATAAATGAGAGAAACCTGCAAGTACCTGCTGCAATGAGCACTTTGTCTCTCCTGATCAATGAGTAAAATGTAAACTCAGGAGTTTTGTAAGAATGTATAAAAAGCATTCATGCCAGAATAAAAACAGGTTTGAAGCCTTCTGAAAATGGAGTGTGTTGCTTTGTATTGTCTCCATCTCACCTACAACAGTGGAGAGCTGTGCAAACCCTCCTGGATGGAGCTGCTCTGCTTCCCTCCCCCAGACAGCGGCACTGTTGGATTTCATTCCCTGTACTGACAATTTTGTGATTTTTTTTTTTTTTTTCACTTTACGGTCCACTAAATCTTCTCCAGGAGGGGCACGAATTCCCCTGCAAGGTGAATTTAAGATTACTGACAGTAACTTTAATTTCCTTGGTCATCTTTTCAGAGTCACCCGTGGCCAACAAGACCCAGTAAGCACAGAGCAGACAGAAGCTGCTGCTTTGGAGGCACCAGCAAACACTCTGGGATGTTACCAGGCTGCAGCTGCTGCAGGGACCTGATCTGGAGACTCAGCTGGAAAACCCTGGACTGGCAGAGCTGCTCCCTCAGGCTGTGCATGGGAAGAGGAGCAAAGAGAGCAGAGCTGCTCCTCCCTTGCCCTGTGGGAGGGGGTGTTTGGCAGCTCAGCCCTCTTGTGCCTCAGTTTCCCTGTTTATAATCCCACTTTGGACAGGGTTTTGTGATGATAAAGTGATGCCATGCTTGGCCTTGTGACTCCACAGAGCAGGAATATCCACTCAGGGTGGATGCTGGCTCAGGGAATTTTCCCTCCCATGGTGTTAATTTCACTCCCATGGGGTGAGGGCCCCAAAGCCTCCTCCTCCTCCTCACCTTCCTCCTGCCTGACCCCAGCACATGCAGGGAGAGGAAAGGATGCAGCACAAATCCCCATTTCCCATTTTCCTCCTTGTTCCTCCATCTTGACTTTCAGGGGCACCAAAGAGAAAACATTTAATCATCAACTTGCTCCAGCATTTGTTTTCCATCTGCGACTTTTTGCTGATTATCTGAAAAGAAACCATTTCCCTCTCCTTTGCTCCAGCCCAGAGCAGCTGTGGTTGCCCCATCCCTGGAAGTGTCCAAGCCAGGCTGGACAGGGCTTGGAGCAGCTGGGACAGTGGGAGGTGTCCCTGCCATGGCAGGGGGTTGGAGATGTGCTTTAAGGTCCCTCCTAACCCAAATTATTCTGTGATTCCACATTGTAGGAGCATTGGGGGTAGGATGGTGGGGATGGATGGAGACGAGAGATCTCTGCAGCCAGGGCTGGGAACTTGTGGATTATTGCAAAGGGCCTGGGTGCAGGGCCCTGCTGGGAGCTGCCAGCCACAGCTGGAGCAGGGCTGAGAGAAGAGAGGGGCAGAGAGGATGAGGGGGTGAGAGAGTAAAAGGCAAGAGCCAAGAGCTAAGAGAGCGAGGTTCCCATTACAACACAATAAATCTTCTGTGCTGAATATTCTGATTCTCACTAACCAGTCTAGTACAAGATACAAATCCTATAGCATTTACATACAGCCTATAAGAATCATTACATTACCATACTGTCTTACATTTTAAACCCTAAAAACTCCTCTTTGGGCCCCTTCTGCCAAGCTGCAGGGTCTGCTCTGACCCTTGGGCCTGTCTGCAAGCAGAGGGTGTTGTTCCATCAAAAGGGGATCACCTTCAGCTGGCCACACCATTGTTTTCCAGTTGTTCAGTACCTGAGGCGTCTCAAAGTTTGCTTTCATTTCAATCTGGCTTATAGTTTCCATATTCTCAAAATCTTTTGCCAGGCAATCATATTTATAAGGCTTTCCTGTTTCATCTTCCCCAACACCACATCATTTGGCTGGACAAACAGCACCTCCCCTTCCCCCCCAAGGAGGAGAATGTTGTGGGGATTAAATGAGGGCTGGAGCTGGACGCTGTGGTGTCACCCCATCCTGGGGTGAGAGGCTGCTCTCCCCAGGGAGGGAGCAGACACGAGAAACACTGGGAGTTTCCTATTACTGATACAGAATAGCTCGATTTTGGTGACCAGGAGCTGCTGTGACGCGGGCTGGGGTTATCCAAACCCGCCCGGAAGGTGACAGGGATGGAACAGGAGCCTGCCCGGAGCTGGAGCCGCAGCGAGGCGGACACTGAGCGCCGGGAGCTGGGAGTGAGCGGGGTCGGAGCGGGGTCCGGGGATCGGTGACGCTGTTTGCGGACACTCTGATGGAGGGGTGGCGATCAGATTGCCCAGCCCCACCCAGGCACGAGGGATTGCATAGCCCGGCCCGTGAAATCAGAGCGGGCAGAGAAAGTGATAATGGGAGATTAGAGAAGGGGGAGTGTTGGGGAAGATGAGACAGGAAAACCTTGTAAATATGATTGTCTGGCAAAAGATTTTAAGAATATGGAAACTATAAGCCAGATTGAAATGAAAGCAAGCTTTGAGATACCTCAGTTACTGAACAACTGGAAAACAATGGTGTGGCCAGCTGAAGGTGATCCCCTTTTGATGGAACAACACCCTCTGCTTGCAGACAGGCCCAAGGGTCAGAGCAGACCCTACAGCTTGGCAGAAGGGGCCCAAAGAGGAGTTTTTAGGTTTTAAAATGTAACACAGTGTGGTAATGTAATGATTCTTATATGCTGTACGGAAATGCTGTAGGATTTGTATCTTGTACTAGATTGGTTAGTGAGAATTAGAATATTCAACACAGAAAAAGATTTATTGTATTGTAATGGGAACCTCACTGTCTTACCCTTTTTACTCTCTTACCCTTTTACTCTCTTACCCTCTCATCTTCTCTGCCCCTCTCTTCTCTCAGCCCTGCTCCAGCTGTGGCTGGCAGCTCCCAGCAGGGCCCTGCACCCAGGCCCTTTGCAATAACCCACAAGTTCCAAGCCCTGGCTGCAGAGATCTCTTGTCTCTGTCCATCCCAACTGTCCTACCCCCCGACGCTCCTACAGGGGAGTGCTGGGGAAAAGGACGATTGTCCTCCGCTTAAAAAGCTGGGCCAGGGGCTGGGATGCCGCTCCTGGTGATGCTCTTCACCTCCTCAGTGCTTTGGGGAGGTGGCTGTGCCCGGACCTGCCCAAAATCCCCAAGCAGGAGCGCAGGTTCCCCGTGCGAGCATTCCACACTTTTGGTGCTCCTGGCTGCCGGGAGCCGGCCCGGGGGCTCAGGGAGGGTGAGAGCAGAGAAATTTAACCAAACACACTCTCATTTGAGCAAACACACTCTCATTTAACCAAACACACGCTCGCACAGCCTTTGGCTCCCTCTGGCACGCTGCAGTGCGCTCCCAGCCGGGTTTGGAGCATCTGCCTGGAAGGAGCGCAGTGTCAGGCGCATCCCGGAGCCAGAGGGAAATGGGGCTTGGAAAGGGAGAGGGGAATTGCTGTCCCAGCTGAAATAGGAGCAGGTGGCACTCCCAGCCCAGCAGCAGCCCCAGCAGCTGCTGTGTTATCTGGATGGAAATGCACTGACAGGACACATCCGTGCCTGCCCCGGGTTGCGCAGCGCTGTGGTGGCAGCAGAGTCACACAGGGAAAGGGGACACCCCCAAACCTCATTTTAGGAGTTAATCTCAGCTTTTCCTTCTCCTGGTCTGGGCTTTGGAGCTGTTGGGAACCCGATGTCCCAATACACAGAGATGCCCCATTTTTCTCCCTCTCTATGGCCTCTCCTAGCTTTCCCTGTCTGTTGGGAAGGATGAAAGTTTGACAAGAAAGTCTCACAGATTTGTGTGCTTAGCAGAAAAATTTTTGAATGTAGACTTTGATGAAGGAATAGAGATGGAAGCAAGTTTTGATATAGAAGAAAAGAATTGCTGAGCCATTCTCACTGGATAACCAAGGAGGCAAAGGGTGTGTTAGTTAGAAGGGGTTTTTATGACTTAGAGGAAAGGATAAACTTACTTTAAACAAGATGTTTTTACTAAGCAGAAAGATAGCACAGGCAAACAAGTCAGCAAATGCTGCAAGTAGGAAAAAGTCTCAGAATTTTCCACTGCAAGAAAACTGAAAAACAACTTCTAGCTTAAACTGCAATGTACTAACTTTTAGTGATTGGAGAATAGTAACATGAATATGGTAATTATAGTAGTTATGATAGGCTAGAGATAAAAGTTAAGGTATAGATTGGTTCTGCTGTATTAAGATGCTCAGCAAAGAAAAGCATATAATGCATTGTAACCAAAAGAAAAGTATATAATGCACTGTAACCAAAACTAAAGGGTCTCCAGGCCTGCCTGCAGCTGGAGCTGACAGCTGTAGGCACAGCTCTGTCACCCATGACTCTGGACTGCTGTAACCTCTTGGATGGAATAAACTGCATTTTAGAGAGCCCCTGGAATCCCACATCTCTCATTCAGGCTCTTACAGTGGTGCCCAATGTGGACCACCATTAGTAAGAACCTGAGTTAGGGATGCAGGACTCCAGGCCTGCCTGCAGCTGGAGCTGACAGCTGTGGCCACAGCTCTGTCATCCACAACCCTGGACTGCTGTAACCTCTTGGATACAATAAACTGCATTTTGAAGAGCTGCCTGGAGTCCTGCATCTCTCATTCAGGCTCTTACACCGTTCCCTCTCCTGCCCAGGAGCTGCTGGAGCGTGGCCAGCGTGGAGCTGCTGCTGCCTGGCCGCCCTCACCACGGGCAGCTCGGGCAGATGGCAGGCAGGGCACAGCACATCCTGCAGAAAGCCACCCTGGGAAGCTTTTGTTTTGCTGCTTGGAGCTTCTCTTTCAGGTTTCCAGGGCATCAAGGGGTCTCTGGGAGCAGGAGAAGCCCAGCTGGGATGGGAGAAGCATCCAACCTTCCCCAGAGAGGGATCAGGGTGGTGCCTGGTCCTGCTCTGGCATCACCCTGGGACAGGCTGGACTCGGCTTTGAAGCTTTTGGTGATGGGTAAACACTTTAAACATTAAATTTAAACATTAAATCCTGCTGGAAAAATCCTGCCAAGTGCAAGAATAAGGGGAAGAAAGAAGCAGGTGGGACAGAAAGCAGAGAGCAGGGGGGTGATGGGGGTGTCAGGGTGCAGCGAGGAGGGAGAAACCCAATCCAGCCAAGAGGGTGCATAATTTATTCCCCCATTAGCTATTCATAAGGCAGCCCTTTGTATCAAGTCTCCTGACGTCCTTGTAACAACTTCAGGCCTTTCTGTGGAGCATCACCCTCCGGGGGTGCTCCTGTGCCACTTTGCCATGCAAACATGATTCTTGATGTGTCCTGGGCCTTCGTTACCACCATTCAGCAGAACCAGTAATTAATGAGATTCCCATGGCTGCAGTGTAACAGGAACCTCTGGGAAATACCCAGGGCAGTGCCACCTCCGAGGGTGCTGGGCCTGCTCAGCCCTGCCTGGTGCTTGAAGGATGAACTTGGATTTTGGGGATTCCTCCTGAGCTGGGTTAAAGCCCAGTGGCCAAGGCATGGAGTTTTCCTGTCCCTGATTTCGGTGGGGTTGGATGTGAGACTGAGCACCAAGGTGTGGGTCAGCTCAGTGGGGCAAGGAGAGGTGGGAAGGCCCATCCATGCTGCTCTGCAAGCTCCTGGCCACGCTGCAGCCTCAGCCTGTGACTGTGCTCACAGGGGTCCGAGGATGAGGGAAGAGATGAGGATCTGACTCCATGTCTCACAAGACTGATTTATTATTTTATGATATATATTATATTAAAACTATACTAAAAGAATAGAAGAAAGGATTTCATCAGAAGGCTGGCTAAGAATAGAAAAAGAAGGAATGGTAACAAAGGCTTGTGGCTCGGACAGAAAGTCTGAGCCAGCTGACTGTGATTGGCCATTAATTAGAAACAACCAACATGGACCAATTAAAGATCCACCTGTTGCATTCCACAGCAGCAGATAACCATTGTTTACGTTTTGTGCCTGAGGCCTCACAGCTTCTCAGGAGGAAAAATCCCAAGAAAGGACTTTCCATAAAAGATGTCTGTGACATCAGCCTGGACCTTCTTCCCCCAAGGAAGGGGGTTTAACACATCCTCTTACCCAGGAGAAGATGGCTTTAACACATCCCACATATCCCTGGGATAAAGCTGACCCGGACACCACACCACAGGCTTGGAAGGAGCCACCAGAGCAGCCAAAATCTCCATTCTTGGTGCTCAGGGAATGAGCTGAGTCTTGGCTAAAGGGAAAACCCTTATGCATCCTTGGGCTTTTCCCCAGCTCTGCGTGGGGCTCAGAGTTGTTGTGGGGCCCCTTTTCCTGTTGCCCGCAGTGTGGGGTGCTCAGAACTCAATGCAAGGCCCCTTTTCCTGTTCCACACAGTGGTGGGGGCTCAGAGCTCAATGCAGGGCCCATTTTCCTGTTCCAAATAGATTGGGGTGCTCAGAGCTGATGTGGGGCCCCTTTTCCTGTTCCCTGCAGTGTGAGGTGCTCAGAGCTCCATTCAGGATCCCTTTTTCTGTTCCCCACAGTGTGGGGGGGGCTCTTGGAAATCCCCTGAAAATCTCCCAGAGCCTCTTTGAGACACAGACAGTCAACCAGTCCCCAAATTTTTGGCCTCATGGCCCTAAAGCTTTGCACAGGGAAGAGGTCAAGGCCAGATCCCAAAGCCATGCAGCCCCCACTGAGGCCTTGGCATGCCCTGGTGGGACCCAGGGCCTGGGCTTCAGCCCACATCTGGGCAGGTAAGAGCTCCTGGACACTTGGGTGTCATTTGGTCTTAAAATGTAAATGTTGGTCTTAAAATGTAAATGTTGATCTTAAAACAGATAGGGGGGAAATCTCTCAATGCCAAGGGACTCCCTCCCTCCATGGGAGTCCTGTCCATGGGGCAACCATGGGATAAATCTGTTCCCAGGTTCTGAAGGGATCTCTGGGGGAACTCAGCCCAGAAGTTGGGCTTTGGAAGGTCAATGGATGGTCCAGGATGCCAGAGGGAACTCTTGGGACAACTCCCTGACCTGCCAGCCAGGCCTTCTGTGGAAAGGACTGGTGCAGGGGAGGCAGAGCCAAAATGGAAAACTTGCACCTTAATGTTCAATGCTGTGGGGAGGAAAGGTGATTTCAGTAGTAGTTATGAGTAATTAATAGGATTTCAGTAGTGGTTGTGTGAAATTAATGGGATTTAGCATTGGTAAATGGTAGCTCTGTAGCTGTGTGTAATTGCAAGTGAAATAATGTAAATTGAACACAGTTGTCTGTTTATTAGTTAATTAAACTGGTTTATTATTTATGTTGATTAATTATTTGTTATTATTAGTTAATTATTAATATAATATAATATAATATAATATAATATAATATAATTTATAAATTTAATATATGCTATAATATATTATATTCATATATAATATAAATGTATATTATTAATGTATATTATTAATATATATTATAAAATTAAATTATTATTATTATTATTATTATTATTATTATTATTATTATTATATTAAACTGGTTTATTAATTATGTTGATTAATCAGTAAGAATTACAGTCCCTATCAGTTCTATCTCCAGCTTGCAATATAAAGGAGGAAAGTCAGACCCTGAGGCAGCAATCCAGCATGTGATTCTTCTGAAACTGGACCTTGGATGGCTGCATCTCTGTGGAACCCAAAGGGGTAAGAAAGTGTTGCAAACATGTTAAACACCAGTCTGGTTATTCTTAACTTTTAACATGTTAAACACGTTAAACACCAGTCTGGTTACTCAGACTTGGACTGTCTTCCACAGTAATATGCATTCCTCAAGGTAATGTATTTAATGTAAAAGTTTTTCATTCCCATTTTTAGCTCATTAGTTCCTCCATGGTCAAAGTCCTCCCTTTGGGGTGGCAGCTGGAGGTTTGGGGTGTTTTGGGGCATTTTGGGGCTGAGTTCCCCCTGTGTGAAGCTGCTCCCCAGCCCTGTTTGCAGCTCCGCATTTCTCCCCGTGTTTCCTTTAAATCCAAGGGCAGCCAGGCAAGGTAGGGTTTCACTGGGGTGTAGGATTTCCGAATCTGAGTCTTTCCTGAGACAAACCCTAATCCTTACCTGTGTGACAGAGATGTGCAGGGACCTGCCATGTCCAGAACCCCTGGGATCCTCCTCTTCCCCGAAGAAGGGCTGTAAGCTGGGCTGCAGGTGAGTGATGGTTTTTATTGTGTTTTCTGTGCTTGTAGACACCACTGATGATATCATGGAAATGAACCTGAGCCCAACACCCACCTGGGAAAGCTCCCACCTATATTAAGCCATTTATTTTAGTTTATTGACAGTAGGATGTGGAAGAATCACCTGGTTGAAAAGGTTTCCATTTTATCTCCAGCTAAATTGGTGCTGGGTTCGTGGTTTTAGACCAATTTGTGCTGATACAGGAATTTTGGCTGCTCTTGGGTCTGTGCCCGACCCCAGACAGAGACACTCTGTGCTTTGAGCATTTACAGCCTCTCTTTCTCTTCCAAGACTTAAATAAAGTGGTTACCTTTGGCTGTGATCTTTTTTAATGGCTTTGAATGTTTTTCAAGGCTTCCATTAGAAAATCCTCAGCTGCTGCAACCTGCTTTATGGGAATGTGTGCAAGAACAGCGAGGGCATCGAACATTCAGAGGAAATATTGGTTGCCTTCAGCCTGCTCCAATTAAACTGTGAGGACTTGGAGTGAAATAATTCACCAGGATTTCTGACAGGCTGAAATCCATGGCTGCCAAGGAGTCACTTAAATCCCAAAACAGTGTTGGGAGCATCCATTGCGTGTGGATGAATTAAACTGGGAGGGGATGGGCTGCAGGAAAGATAATGTCAGGTTCAGGCTGCAATAATAATAGTAATAATGATAGTAATAATAATAGTAATAGTTATATTAGTAATAATAATAGTTAATGGGATGTCTCTTTTTAGGTTGGCTTGGGAATAAGAGGGACGTTTTAGGTGAGGGAATGTGGGAATCCCCAGTGACACTGAGCTGGGTGTCAGGAGGGAATATTGGCTCAAAACTGCTGCTGGCTCTATGGATTTGGTACAGTTGGTACTTAGTGGTGAGGAATAACTTGATTTTCTGAGGGTCTGATTTAGGATGTCCTCCCTGGTGCTGTGGGTCAGTGCAGGAGCCAGTCCTGGTGCTGTCTCAGTGCTCCCTGCTTGCTCTACCAACATTTCCATCCTTCAAATAACTGCAAAAGTCCATGGAAAACCAGTCCCTGGGGTCAGGGATGGGTGGCAGATGTCAGAGGGATCAGAGGCTTTGCTTAGGTGGTGCTGGGTTCAGGTCCAGCCGAGCACCACCCTGGGATTACTCAGTAAGAACTGATTTGGGTCTGATGTGTGATGAGTTTCACAGGCTCTAGAGGCTGCAGAAATTCAAGCCAAACAAAGCCTCAACCAAATAAAGCCACATTTTTAATGGGAGATAAATTGTTGTCTTGCTGATTCCCAGAGAGACAGGATTTGGGTTCCTGGGCTGAGCTGTTCCAACCCCAAAATGGGTTAAAGCTGCAGCTTTGATAGGCCAGGCTCTGTGTCTGTGCCCTGTGACTGATCTCCCATTGCATCCCGAGGTGGGGTTCAGCTCCTGGGATGCAGCTGTGCCTTTGGCCTGGCTGAGCAGTGGAGACCAGCCCAGCCCATCCCAGTGCCTCTGTTTGTGAAGGTCACGGGAAGGGGATTGGGAAACTGCTCCGAGGCAAAATCAGCTCCAGCCTCCTGAGAGGAGCCTGGGGAAGAGGGACCCATGGGGAGGGTTTTTGCTTTTTTTTTGCTTTTTTTTTTTTTTTTTAGATCATTTTCCCACATTTGGGGGCATTTTCCAGACCTGTTTTTCCAGGATTCCTTTTATTTCCTTGGGTTTATTTCCTTGGGACCCCAGCTTTGCACACCCCAGTGCCTCTGCAAGGGCTCAGTGCAGGCTGATCTCAATATTTTCCTATCCCAGTTCAGCAGCACAGCATGGGAACCTGCCCCAATTACACAGGCTGGAATAAAGCTTGAGGGAAAACTCTGCATCCCAAGATGCTGGCAGGAGGATTCAGGATGCAGATGACTTTTGGAGGTCAGTCAGGAAATGCCCTGGCTGTGCTCCCCCATCCCTGCATGTCCAATCCCTTTCCAGGGTGATGTTTTTGCTTTGCTTGGGGAGTTTGGGGGCAGGGAAGGAAGGCAGAGCTGGGGGAACACATGGAAAGGGAAATTGTTGTGGTTTCATTAAATCCTGCTGGAAAAACAGGCAGGGGTTTGAGCAGCTGGGCTGCCTCACATTGGGATGGTGGGTGATGCTCACAGTCCCGTTGGAATAACAGAGGGGTTGTGGCCACATCCAGAGCTCTGCCCAGCACCTGCTGAGAGCTGCTGTGGGCTCAGAGCAAGGCACAGCCAGGACCTGGAGCTGTCCATGGAGATATGACATCCCCACAGGGTCTCATAGGTGAGCAACTCCCCCTGGCCACCGAAAAACAGGATGGGAAAAGCCCTGCGGAGGCAGCTCCAGCTCCTGGAGCTTCAGCAGTTTGGGAGCTCAGTGCTGGCAATCACAGCTCTGGGAACAGAGGATTTTCCTGTGTCCCAGGGAAAAGCCAGGCCTGGGGAAGGAAGTGCCTGGACAAAAGCCTGGAGGGTCTCTGGGGGTGCCTCCACCTGCCTGGTGCTTGGTGTGAGTCTGTGCTGGCACTGGACCACTGCAGGCTCCTGCTTTTCCAGATTTTCTCTCTGTGGAGCACTGCAGGCTCCTGCTTTTCCAGATTTTCTCTCCGTGGATGCAAAAACCAGGTCCCTGTGAGCCCTGTCCTGCTGCCTGTGCAGAGCAGCCCTGCTTGGAGGGGACAGACAGAGTCACATCTGGGCATCACCTCTTCTTCCTCTGCTCCACCCTGCTCCTCACAGGGAAAGCAGAGGCCTCAAACCCCTTTGTAGAGATGAAAGAGGAGCGCTGGAGCCCTGGATGCCGCTGCTGCTGCTGGGCAGGACCAGTGAGGGAGCAAAAAACCCATTTCAGGCACAAGGAGAACAAGGGAGCACTGCAGGCTCCTGCTTTTCCAGATTTTCTCTCTATGGAGCACTGCAGGCTCCTGCTTTTCCTGCTTTTCTCTCCGTAGAGCACTGCAGGCTCCTGCTTTTCCAGATTTTCTCTCTGTAGATGCAAAGAACCAGGTCCCTGTGAGCTCTGTCCAGAGCATCCCAGTGAGCAGCCCTGCTCGGAGGGGACAGACAGGGTCACATCTGGGCATCACCTCCTCTTCCTCTGCTCCACCCTGCTCCTCACAGGGAAAGCAGAGGCCTCAAACCCCTTTGCAGACATGAAAGAGGAGCTCTGGAGCCCTGACTGCCGCTGCTGCTGCCGGGCAGGACCAGCGAGGGAGCACAAAAACCCATTTAAGGCACAAGGAGAACGAGGGCAAGGAGTCCCACCGGGCTCACGTGGGCACCGGCATCGCCTTTCCGCAGGAGAGGCTGGAGCAGCCCCGCGCTGCCCCGCAGGAGAGGCGAGGCTGGAGCATCCCCGAGCTCCGGCACGGGCACAGGGGCAGCCCCGGCCGGGGGGAGGCGGCCATGGGAGCACGGGCACCCCGCACGCCCGAGGAGGATGAGGATGATGCCAAAACCGGGTTTGTTGCTCCCCTCTCGGGCTCAGCCGCTGCCGTGGCCGGGAAAGTTTGGGGGTAGAGGAGAGGAGAGTTTGGTAGGTGGGTTTGGGACAGTCAGATGGTGTTTTTCTCTTTTTTGGTGGGTATTTTTGGATGGTGGTGACAGGGGGGATGTTTAGTTTGTCCTTGGAGATGAGGATGATGCCAAAACCGGGTTTGTTGCTCCTCTCTTGGGCTCAGCTGCCATCGTGGCCGGGGAAAGTTTGGGGTTAGAAGAGAGGAGACTTTGGTGGGTGGGTTTGGGGCAGTCAGATGGTGTTTTTCTTTTTTCTTTTTTTTTTTAAATGGGTATTTTTGGATGGTGGTGACAGGGGGAAGTTTAGTTGGAGATGAGGATGATGCCAAAACCGGGTTTTTTGGTTCCCTCTTGGGCTCAGCTGCTGTCTTGGCTGGGGGAAGTTTAGAGGAAGAGGAGAGTTTGGTGGGTGGGTTTGGGACAGTCAGATTTTTTGGGGGGTTTTTTGGGTTTTTTTTTTTTTTTGGGGGGGGGTGGTATTTTTTGGATGGTGGTGACCGGGGGGAAGTTTTGTTAGTCCTTGGAGATGAGGATGATGCCAAAACCGGGTTTGTTGCTCCCCTTTTGGGCTCAGCTGCCATCGTGGCCGGGGGAAGTTTAGAGGGAGAGTTTGGTGGGTGGGTTTGGGGCAGTCAGATGGTGGGTTTTTTTTCTTTTTTTTTTTTTTTTTTTTTGGATGGTGGTGAAGTTTTGTTAGTCTTTGGAGATGAGGACAATGCTAAAACCGGGTTTGTTGCTCCCCTCTTGGGCTCAGCTGCTGTCGTGGCCAGGGGAAGTTTAGAGAGAGACTTTGGTGGGTGGGTTTGGGACAGTCAGATGGTGTTTTTCTCTTTTTGGTGGGTATTTTTTGGATGGTGGTGACAGGGGGGAACTTTAGTTGGAGATGAGGATGATGCCAAAATCAGGTTTGTTGCTCAGCTCTTGGGCTCAGCTGCCGTCAGGAAGTTTGGGGGTAGAGAAAAGGAGAGTTCGGTGGGTGGGTGGATTTGGGGCAGTAGATGTTTTTTGTTTTTTTTTTTTTTTTAATTTATTTTTTGGTGGATATTTTTTGGATGGTGGTGACA
Source organism: Ammospiza caudacuta (assembly GCF_027887145.1). Classification (NCBI taxonomy): domain Eukaryota; kingdom Metazoa; phylum Chordata; class Aves; order Passeriformes; family Passerellidae; genus Ammospiza; species Ammospiza caudacuta. Next base: position 3,782,441 of record NC_080616.1, on the reverse strand, counting down.
GGAGGGAAGTTTAGTTTGTCCTTGGAGAGGCAGGGAGGGTGAAGTGTTGCTGAGCATGGGGTGAGTGCTGCGAGGAACCCTGGAGAGGAGTGATGCCAAAACCGGGTTTGTTTCTTCCCTCTTGGGCTCAGCCACCGTCATGGCTGTGGGGAAATTTAGAGGGAGAGAAGAGGAGAGTTTGGTAGGTGGGTTTGGGACAGTCAGATGTTGGTTTTCTTTTTTTTTGGTGGGTATTTTTTGGATGGTGGTGACAGGGGGGGTGTTTAGTTTGTCCCTGGAGATGAGGATGATGCCAAAACCAGGTTTGTTTCTCCCCTCTTGGGCTCGGCTGCTGTTGTGGCTGTGAGGGAAGTTTGGGGGTAGAGGAGAGGAGAGTTTGGTGGATGGGTTCAGGGCAGTCAGATGGTGGTTTTGGGGGTTTTTTGTGGGTTATTTTTGGATGATGGTGACAGGGGGGAAGTTTAGTTTGTCCTTGGAGAAGCAGAGAGGGCGAAGTGTTGCTGAGTACGGGGTGAGTGCTGCGAGGAACCCTGGATTTACCAGCAGTCTGAAGCTCTCACTGGTGTAATTTCAATCACTTTAAGTCCTAATTACTTATTGTGGGTCCGAATTCCCGTGTCCTCTCCCGTGGGGGCTGCTGGGCTGGGCTGGGGGCTGCCCTGCCCTCTGCACATGAAGCCACCAGCCTGGAGTGACAGCAGGACCCCAAAGCTGTCACCTCTCAGGCTGCTCTCAGTGCTGCTCTTGCAGAAACCGGGATCAATGCAGGATCTGTCTGACCCCATTAGCGGCTTCCTATTGCTTTCCATTTATACCTTCTCTCCATTTTTGGCTCCGGCCGCCGACCTCCTTCAGAGTTTGCTGCCGGTGCAGATTTCGAGGGGGGAATAAAGTCCTGGGAGCAGAGTGAGGTGACAGCACCGAGCCTTGGGGTGGGGGAGCAGGTGGAGGCTCTGCCTCTGTCCCAGCACTTTGGGACACGCTGGGAAAGTTTCCCATCGATTTGGGCTCGGGTTCTTTCTCATGTTACAGGGCAGTAAGCAGGAGGGGATCCTGCCCCGGCCGGGCGGAGCCGGGATGCTCCAGGGGGAAAAGGTCACTCCATGCACCTCCTTCTCCACATCTCTGCTGGTTCAGGCTGATCAAAGCGCTTCCCAAGCGCTTTGTGTCCGTGTGTCTATCCATCAGCCGCTTCCAGAGTGTGTCCAACACTTGGCAGCAGCAACAGCTCCGTGAATCCCACGGGGACAGAACCCCAGCCCCCAAAGAGCCCACTCAGCATCCTGTCCCAGTGGGACAGAACCTCGGCCCAGAGAGCCCACTCAGCATCCCGTCCCAATGGGGCAGAGCCCCAGCCCCAAAGAGCCCCCAAAGAGCCCCCAAAGAGCCCACTCAGCATCCAGTCCCAATGGGGCAGAGCCCCAGCCCCAAAGAGCCCCCAAAGAGCCACTGCAGCATCCCATCCCAATGGGGCAGAGCCCCAGCCCCGAAGTGCCCACTCAGCATCCCCAAAGAGCCACCGCAGCACCTCACAGCCCAAAATCCATTTCAACCTTTCCCTGAATCAGGCTAAACCCCGGCTTGGAGTGCAGGGAAGATGAGCAGGGCTCAGCTGCAGCCAAGCCTGGCCGGGTCCCAGCCTGTCCCTGTCCTGTCCCTGTCCCTTAGAGCAGCCGGCACTGCCGCAGGGCTGATTTTATCCCATCTGGCTTTTCCTGCTACCTGCGCTGCGCTGGGGCGGCTCTCAGGGCACAGCCCGAGCGAGAGGGACCCCACCGGCTCCCTCCGAGCAGGAACTCGCCCTCGCTGCTTATTAAATTACACCCTGACCCGGTTAATCCATAGCTGATTAATTTTGGACTCCATGGCTGGGTATAAGAAAGGGTTCATCTGTCTCCTGGTGTGTACTGTGTGTACTGAGCTCTCTGATAATCAGATTTTTTAAATATATATATTTATTTAATATATATATATATAAATATATATTATATCTATATAATGTATAGATTTATTTAATATATATATATATAAATAAAATATGGGTGGACAAATCAGAAGGAGGAGGGCTGCAGGGGTCTGGATGGACACAGCAGTGATGGACACTCCATCCCAGCCCTGGGAATGCTGCTGGGGGTCTTCCTCGTGTGCATCTTGTCCTGGAGAGCTCCTGCCTGGCTTTATGGGCATCTGCAGCCCTGGGGAAACTGAGGCACGGAGATGGAAGCAGCTCTCAGGAGTTGGTGGCTGTTTGCTCAGGCTCGTAATTTGTTTTCTGGTGCAATTTCATGGAATTCCACAATGGTTTGGGTTGGAAAGGACCTCAAAGCCCATCCTGTCCCACCCCTGCCATGGCAGGGACACCTTCACTGTCCCAAATTGCTCCCAGCCTGGCATTGTACGCTTCCAGGGATCCAGAGATCAGCCAAAGCTGCTCTGGGCGCTCTGTGCCAGGGCCTCCCCACCCTTCCAGGGAAGAATTTGTCCCAAATACCTCATCTGAACCTAGTCTCTTTCAGTTTAAAGACAATTTGTGTGTTTAAATGTTGAGGTTCATCCTGCCTCCCCGTGCCACAGACAAACTTTAACCTCTGCTTTCAGCAGCAAAGAGGTTTCAGGTCTGGCTGCTCCTAAGCCCTGGGGCTGCAGAAACCCTGGGATTGCTCTGAGCCACACCATTATTTCAGTGGATTTTGGCCCTTTTTCCATTTCTCCACTGTTCCCACAGTCAGGACTCAAAAGCAGATGCAGCTTTTGCCAGACCCCATCATCCCCTGGAAGATCTGAATTATTCTTTCCTGTATTTTCATCACTCGTAAACTACCACCATCTCTTCCCCTGCTTATTCCCTCAGCTGGAATAAGCTGCACACATTTGCTTGGAATTTAGAGAGTTCCATTTACAAACTCCTCTCCTGAGGAGGAGGAGGAGGACGAGCCACAGGTTTTCACAGCAAGCCCAGCAGCTCCTTGTTTCCCTTCCAGAGATGATTCCTGCCCTGCTCCATCAGTGCCAGATGCCCAGGGCACCTCCCTGAGCCTCCAAGGACACTCCCTGCTGCAATTAGAGCTCCAATATTAATTACCCCAGCCTTAATCAAGGGCATTCAAGGGTCTGGGGTATACCCTGACCCCCCAAAATCCAACCCCCCTGAAAAATCCAGCCCTCATGATGTTGCTAATTGAGGGGCCCTTCAATTAGCTGGAATGAGAAATAAGAAAAATTCCCTTGGTGGAGCCTCCTGAGCTCCATCCCGGAGCCGCAGGGCTGGAATTAGCGAACCCCAGGTAATTAGTGCTGCAAAGAGAGGACAATTAGCAGAGGCTCATTAGTGCCCTGAGCTGCTCCGTGGCCCGGAGCCGGTGCAGGCTCACACGGATTGCACAGTTCTGCTCGGGAATTCGGGAAAAGCAAATAAAATGTCCCTGTGTTTTGAGGAGATAATCAAAACTCCACAACTTTTGTGAAAGTTGTAAAGCCGGGGTGTTTATTATTACAGGAATCGTTCCCCTCAAAATGACATGTGTACTTCTGGGAACTTAGGTCCCTTTTTATCCCCCTCTCAGATACATATGCATACAATTTCACAATAGGTTCATACATATTCATTTTCTTTATCAGAAAAATTCCTAGGTCAGGTTGAACTGCTCTCACAGCAGTCTCTCTGTCTCTATCACTCTCTCTCTTCTCTTATCTCTGTCTTTCACTGAAGCAGTTTCTCTGAGCCTAGGTTTTGCAGTCAGGCTAAATAGTGATGTTTTCTAACCGCAGACTCAACTCAAAAATGTACATTTCACCTAAATCAAAATGGATTTCTGCCCTGGAAAATGTCCACTTTGCCTCAGCTGCCTGATTCCAACACAGGACAGGACCTGCAGGACCCCTCCAGCCTCCTCCTGCCCATCCCATGTCACATCAAAGGGAAGGGGAGGGATGAGCTGCTCATCTTACACTATTTCCCACAGGGGAAGTTAAGCTCCCTGTCCAAACAATAATTCAGGGACCTGCTGCCAAAAATTCCTCCTCTGCCAGCTAATCCCTCTCTGCTTTTGGACAGGCTTGGGGGTGTTTTGTCTCCCCTCTGGTGCCAGAGTGATCCCACCCAGGACTTGTGATGGATGCACACCTGGATGGTGTCCAGCATCCAGGGCGGATTCTGCTCCATCCTGGGTGCTGGACACCCTCAGGGGCCAAATTTTTCTGTGGGATCAATCCCAGCAGAGCTGGTGATTCCAGGAGCGGGGATTAGAGGGAGAGAAGTGCCTGGGGCAGCCTGGCTGGAGGGGGATTGAAATCCTTGGAGCCAAGGGGGTGTTTGGAGTCACCTTGGTGGGACACAAAGGCAGAAATGTCCCGGGGGTGTCCGGGGTGCAGCCGAGCTCCCTGGAGAGGAGGGAGTTGTGTAACTGCCCCGTTTATGGCAAGCATTGATGTTATACCAGGCATCTCCCTCCATGCCCGTCTCCCCTGGACCACAGCACTGATTTCACTCCAGGGATATCCCTGTTATCAGAGAGATCTTGCTAAAACTCCTCAGCCCCAGCACAACCTGGATCTGCTGCTCTTTTGGGTGCTTTTTATGCTCTGCACTTCCCCCAGCCACAGCTGCTCTTTGCCCGGGTGCAGGAAGTGATCCTGGCTAGTTCCAAGTAGATTTTGGGGGAAAAAAAAACCAACAAAAGACAAAAAAAAACACACAAAAAAAAAAAAAAACAAAAAAAAAAAAACAAAAAAAAACCCCAAAAAACCCCAACAAAAAATTTTCAAAAAAACCCCAAAAAACAAAACAACCCCCCAAAAAAAAACAAAACCAAAACAAAACAACAAAAAAACCACAAAGAAACCAAAACCAAAATAAAAACAAAAACCCAAAAAAACAAACAAACAAACAAAAGAAACCCCAAAAACAAACAAAAAACCCCAAAACAAAACACCAAAAAAGGTCAGATTTTGCCTACAGCCCCCATCACCCTGTGGTGAAAACCCTTCCAAAGCTGGGGTTGGAAGTGAGATGGACACAAGGTGCCAGGAATATAAATTGAATTATTTTTTGTTAATTTATACCCTTGCCGGGATGAGGGTAAATTTAAGGACTGTGGTTTGTAGGGGTGGAGAAACGGTGTATAAAAGGATAAAGCCTCCCTGAAGGACCTGATCAAAGGCCTGGATAATCTCCTGTCCCCTTTCCATCACAGGAGGCTGGAGATGTCTGTAGGATGCTCCAAGCCGGGCTCTCCTCGGGGACAGCAAGGTTTAATGTGCTCATTAACGTCACGAGAGGAGAAATAGCTCAGAGGACAGAAAAGGATGCTGGAGGGGGGGAAATCGAGGTGAGCGGGTCCCTCAAGAGCAAAGGAACGTCACCGAGGAGGAATTGAGGAATTCAGGCTGAAGCCTGCGGGTGGAAATGTGCCATCCCCTCCTCTGCCTTCCTCCCCTGCCTGGAGGGTGAGGAGGAGGAAGAGGAGGGTGGGGAGATAACCTGGGTGAAGGTGGAGGCAGGATCCAGCCCTGGGTGAGGCCAGCGGGGATGAAATCGCTCTGGAGCACCCAAGGCGAGATGGCCGTGAGCAGCAGCAGGCTCCGGAATGGAAAGAAAATCAAAATAGGGAAAGAAAACAAAAATCCCGGTTTATTTTAACCACTCCTGCCAACAACCTGCCCGCTCCTGCCCATTAATAAATAAATATTTATTTATTAATTAATTCCTGGAGGCGAACAAGCCCGGAGCCAGCACCCAGCTGCACCCTGGCGTGAGGAAGGGCCAGGTCCCTCCTCTCCCTCTCCCTGGCACCGATGCCCTTTGCTGGGCAGTGCCAGCTGTACCGCAGCTGGTCCCAGTCCCCCCGGGGCGGGGACGGACACGTCCCACGTGGCGGTGGTGGCACTGTCCCCTCCCGTCCCCACGACCGCGGGCCAGAGGTAGGTGGGCAGCGGGGGATGCTCCAACCCTTGGGCTTTCCCCTCCCCTCCTCCTCTTTTTAATATTTTATAATAATACCTCAAAAAGAGCTGTAAATCCCTCTGCCGGTGTGCGGGTCCCTGTCCCCCCTCTGGCGGGGACCAGCTCAGACCTCGCCACGTCACGGACAAGACTTGGAGCATCCGCAGCATTATTGGGGATTAAAGGTGGCATCCATCCGCCAGAAGGGCACGTCCTCTGCTCCCGTCTCGCCGCCGGCGGGTGGGCACAGGAGGTGGGAGCCCGAACCCCCTCCCTGGGTGATGGGGAGTGGGGACAGGGTGTGCCCAGAGCCTTTCCATGGAGCCCCGGCTGGTTGCAGGGCTCCCGGGGGGATTTGGGGGCCGAGGTCCCCCTGCCAAAGCCCGGCTTAGGCGCGGGGCTGCCAATTCCCCGCTGGAGCAAAGGGAGACAGGAGCCTTTCCAATGACATTGTCCGCCCAAAGGCGCCGTGCGAGGGTATGGCCGGGCTTTTTCCTCACCCTGCACGTCCCTGCCTGTGTTTGATCACTCTCTCCCCAGATGCTGAGAGCTTTGGTGCTTCCATGTCCTGGCCAGGTAAGTCCTTGCAGGTGCTGGTGGGGGCGGGCAGAGGGGACAATCTCCTTTCTCATCCCACCCAGGGATGATGATGGGGAGGGGAGGGGACAGGAGAGGGGGAGAAGAGGCTCCACACTTCCAATAACCTGGAAAAACCTTGGGGATATGTCACAGACATCTTTTATGGGGATTTTTCCTCCTGAGAAGCTGAAAGGCCTCAGGAACAAAATGTAAACAATGGTTATCTGCTGCTGTGGAATGCAACAGGTGCATCTGGTATTGGTCTCATGTGGCTGTTTCTAATTAATGGCCAATCACAGTCAGCTGGCTTGGACTCTCTGTCCTTGTCCTTCCTTCCTTCCTTCCTTCCTTCCTTCCTTCCTTCCTTCCTTCCTTCCTTCCTTCCTTCCGACACTTCCTTCCTTCCGACACTTCCTTCCTTCCTTCCGACACTTCCTTCCTTCCAACACTTCCTTCCGACACTTCCTTCCTTCCGACACTTCCTTCCTTCCTTCCTTCCGACACTTCCTTCCTTCCTTCCAACACTTCCTTCCCTTCCCTTCCCTTCCCTTCCCTTCCCTTCCCTTCCCTTCCCTTCCCTTCCCTTCCCTTCCCTTCCCTTCCCTTCCCTTCCCTTCCCTTCCCTTCCCTTCCCTTCCCTTCCCTTCCCTTCCCTTCCCTTCCCTTCCCTTCCCTTCCCTTCCCTTCCCTTCCCTTCCCTTCCCTTCCCTTCCCTTCCTTTTTCTATGCTTAGTCAGCCTTCTGATGAAATCCTTTCTTCTATTCTTTTAGTATAGTTTTAATGGAATATATATCATAAAATAATAAATCAAGCCTTCTGAAACATGGAGTCAGATCCTCATCTCTTCCCTCTTCCTCAGCCCCCTGTGAACACCATCACAGGGATGGAGATTGTTCACACAGGGTGGTCACAGGAGGAGGAGGATTGCAGGGAGGAAGGTTTGACTGGGTGCAGAGAGCCTGGTGGAAGCCACAGCCCCGACTTGCTGGGATGTGATGGGTAAAACACCAACTCTCCCTCCAAATGACCTTTCTGTTTCACCGCCGCTCTGCCTTGCGTGGTTTTTTGTTATTATTATGATTTTCCACGGGCAGGGATTTCCGCTGAAGGATATTAGTTAATCAGATTCTGAGAAGCAGATGTTGGGTGATTTAGGAGGAAAAAACGAGGCAACTTTCTAGTTCAAGCCTCGGCTGGAGCCCGGTGCAAAGCTTAGGGAGGATGTTTTGTGGCTTTGGGATGCACTGTTAATTTTGGTCTTAATTAAAAACGAGACAGACAAGGTGGTTTGGGGTTAGGTGGGGCACCTCCCTCCAGACATCAGCATGGCCTGGGGATTTAAGGTAAGGAAAGGAACCTCAGAGCCCTGCATCCCATGGGAAACTGTTCCAAGGACTTGAAATGGAGTTCAGTGCTCTGGGATTTTCATGGTCAGCTTTGTTCCACTGCCAAAAGAAGTCCCTGTCCCTGTGGTCCCCTCTGGGTCTTCCCCCTGGCTAAAGGTGTGGTGGGCCAGGTCAGCTCACCCTGCCACTGAACACTGAACTCTGATTCAAACTTTATTTTATTCTGATTTAAAAATCAGCTTGGGATTTATATCAAGAAAAAACAAGTAGGCAAGAAGGGAACCATATGTGCTGCTTTTCTACTTTCCTTTAACACTTATTTTTCCCTTGAAAGCGCTTTATCTGGGCCAGGTTTGCAGTATCCCTTTGTAGGCCTCCTGATGCTCCTGAAACCAGGGTTATCCTCAGCTCTGATGCCACAAATCATCCTGCCAGCACCAGCTTCCCACAAAGCCACCAAATATTCCAGCCTGGGATGATTCCAGCCCCATGGAGAGCAGCTGCACCTTGGGCATGTCCAGCTGGGGCTGGAGGAAGACTCAGGTTTGGAGTCCTTGAGGCTCCCCAGCTTTGCCTGAGGTTACTTTGAGGACACAACCACGCTGCTGCTGCTGCTCCAGACGTCATTTCTGTCCCTTGCCCCAGCCATTCCTCCCTACACATCCCCAAGAGGGAAATTGGGCACAGAGCCAGCCTGCAGCAGCTCCTCGGGGCTGGATTTCTAAGAACAGCCAAGCTTTGTGGGTTTGGCTCAAGCAAAGAGACCTGGTCTGTAAATAGCTTATGATAAATTGTAGGATTTGTCCCCAAATCCAGAATCTCTCCTACTGAGTAGAGAATGAGGTTGACCCATGGATGCCGGGTCCTGTATGAGCTTCTGCTCTCGGGGCTGTAAAACTGAGAGGAGGAGAGGGAAGATTTGGGCAAATCAGGCTCTTCATGCCCATTTCTGCAATAGATTGGGGGGATTTTGGCTTGTCCTACCCCAGCTGTGTGTCAGCTTATGATAAATTGTAGGATTTCTCCCCAAAATCCAGAATCTCCTACTGAGGAGAGAGTGAGGCTGACCCATGGATGCCGGGTCCTGCATGAGCTTCTGCTGTCGGGGCTGTAGAGCTGAAAGGAGGAGAGGGAGGATTTATGGCAAATCAGGCTCTTCATGCCCATTTCTGCAACAGATTGGGGGGGCGTTGGCCTGTCCTACCCCAGCTGTGTGTCAGCAAGGATGGACCCTCAGTTTCTGGGGAGGAAAAACCTTCAGCACCCCAAATCAGCTTGGGGAGCAGCTCAGGTCCCATGGGGGAATGAGTTCCTGCCCAGCTCTGGGAAGCAAACCCCACCCCAGATGTGCGTCAGCAAGGATGGATCCTCAGCTTCTGGGCAGGCAAAACCTCCAGCACCCCAAATCAGTGAAACAGGGAGCTCGAGGCACAGGGAGCAGCTCAGGTTCCACAGGGGGATGAGATCCTGCCCAGCCCTGGAAGCAAACCCAGCACTGGGGACCATCCTCATCCCAGGACCAGCCCCGGCACCACTGCTGCTGCTCCGTGGCCTAAATTGTGTTGCTATTCCTGGCAGTTGAGGGCATTTGGGTTTTTTGTGTCCCTCTCACTGGCTGGGTAAGAAAGCCAGAGTGCCCTTGGTGAGCAGCGGTCACGCAGAGCAGCCCCACGTGTCCTCCTGTGGTGCCTCATGTCTGGGAAATACATTTGGAGGGGAAATAAATCAGGGCACTGAATTTACTTAGAAAGTTCATTCTGGGGAAAATCTCCACAGAACTGCTCCCTGTTAACACCTAATTTCTCTCTGTGCTTCTCCCTGAGGCAGGACAGGTAATTTCCCAGCTCCATAACTTGGCCTGGTCCCTGGGCTCCTCTTTGACTTTGCTGAGCTCAGAATGATGTTGGTGTGTGGGGAGATGTGTGCCAAGGGACATTTGGGGATGTGGGGACTGTCTCTGAGTGCCTCTCAGAGTTGGGTTGGGAAATAATCCACCCCATGGCCTGAAAGGTGCTCTCCAAGGGATCCAAAGGCTTAGTCCTGAGCTTAGTCCTGAGCTTTTTCCTGGGGCTGGGAATTTCAGAGCTGTTGTGGAGGAGGGCTAGGAGAGCTCTGGGGGATGTCACCCCATCCTGTGCCTGCCCTGAGGCCAGGGGTCCTGTTCCCACCCCTCTTCCCACACCAAAGGGGTTCTCCAAGGCTGGTGGACATTTCTCCTCCTGGCCTGCTTCTCCCCAGGCTGCATTCCCCAAATTCCAGTGTGGTTCCTGCTTTGGGAATTGTTTCCAAACAATGCTTGACCCATCTACAACATGCCCAGGACCTCCTGGGGTTTGACCCAGTGCTTCTCCTACCTGGAACAAGGGCTGCCCTTAGCTTGGGACAGCCATGGTTTAAAACCTCCAAATCATGCTCTGAGCTTTGGATCCACACCTGGAAATGGATGAAATGACCCCTTGCTGTGGGATCACTGGGGAGAGGCTGGGTGGGACACCTGGATTCACCCCCATCCTCTGCTGCTGCCTGACCTTCCATCCTTGGGTTCTGTAGGTGGTTTGGGGAGGTTTACAATGGCAAAGCCGTGCCAAAAGGGCGTGCAGGATCCAAAAATGAGCGATTTGCTGGAAGTCATACTACTCAACGGCAATAATGCTTCCATTAAAAGCCCTAACCGGGTGGCATGGCCTCTCAGGGTTTGTTTCACCCTGCTCGTGCACAGTTCAGCTCTGTGTCCCTGTCCCTTGCAGATCCTCCTAGCGTGGGACAGGTGCGGGCAGCCGGTGTCGGCCACGGGGGTTTCTGCTGCTGAGCTGACTAGTGTATGATGGACGTGGCCAGTTGGAAGGAGATGGAGGTGGCACTAGTCAGTTTTGACAACGCTGATCAGATCGTGGAGGACCCCTGCTACTCCAACGACCTCAGCCCCGCCGGGCAGTCGCGCAAGGGCCACCCCAGCTGCGCCAACCTGCTGTCCAACCTGCGCATCCTCATCAACAGTGAGAATGCCAACAATGAGACCATCTTCTCCAGGTTCTCCGCCGAGTTCAGCGACCACCTGGTGGGAGAGAGGGTGGGCATGGATGAGGGGGACCAACGAGTCATCATCAACATCGCTGGGCTGAGGTTTGAGACGCGGCTCAAGACCCTGGACCAGTTCCCCGAGACCTTGCTCGGGGACCCGGAAAAGAGGATGCGTTACTTCGACTCCATGAGGAATGAATATTTCTTTGACAGGAACAGGCCCAGTTTTGATGGGATCCTGTACTATTACCAGTCTGGGGGGAAAATACGGCGCCCAGCCAATGTCCCCATTGACGTCTTTGCTGATGAAATCACCTTCTATGAGCTGGGTGATGAAGCCATGGACCAGTTCCGGGAGGATGAAGGGTTCATCAAGGATCCTGAGACCCTCTTACCAACCAATGACTTTCACAGGCAGTTCTGGCTGCTCTTTGAGTACCCTGAGAGCTCCAGTGCAGCCAGAGGCGTAGCTTTAGTCTCCGTCCTGGTCATTGTCATCTCCATCATCATCTTCTGCATGGAGACCCTGCCGGAGTTCCGGGAGGAGAGGGAGTTCAGGTCCACCCAGGAGCTTTCTAGGAATATGACAGACACTTTGGTGTCCCACAGCACCTTCACAGACCCTTTCTTCGTCATAGAGACCGCCTGCATCGTCTGGTTCTCCTTTGAGCTCTTTGTCCGGTTCATCGTGTGCCCCAGCAAGACCGAGTTCTTCAGGAACATCATGAACATCATCGACATCGTGTCCATCATCCCCTACTTTGTGACACTCACCACCGAGCTGATCCAGCAGAGCGAACTCAACGGGCAGCAGAACATGTCCCTGGCCATCCTGCGCATCATCCGCCTCGTCAGGGTCTTCCGCATCTTCAAGCTCTCCCGGCACTCCAAGGGGCTGCAGATCCTGGGGCAGACCCTCAAGGCCAGCATGAGGGAGCTGGGCTTGCTCATCTTCTTCCTCTTCATCGGCGTCATCCTCTTCTCCAGCGCCGTTTACTTCGCGGAAGTCGACGAGCCGCAGTCCCACTTCTCCAGCATCCCCGATGGCTTCTGGTGGGCCGTGGTCACCATGACCACCGTGGGCTACGGGGACATGTGTCCCACCACGCTGGGCGGCAAGATCGTGGGGACGCTGTGCGCCATCGCGGGCGTGCTGACCATCGCCCTGCCCGTGCCCGTCATCGTCTCCAACTTCAATTATTTCTACCACCGGGAGACGGAGAACGAGGAGAAGCAGATGTTGCCCGGGGAGGTGGAGCGGCTGCTGGCCAGCGTGGCCACGGGCAACGGCAGCATGGAGTCACTCAATAAGACCAATGGGGGTTACCCTCGAGACAAGGCCAAAAAATGATGCTGGAGGCCCTGAGGGACTGGGCACGGTCAGGTGGGATTGGCTGGAAAATGCATCCAACATCTGCATGCTCTGATTTTATTTTTTTTTTAAATAATGTGCTGCTGCTTTTTCTTTTTTTTTTTTTAGACATTTTTCAATCTCTGATTTCCTGTGGCTGTTCAAATAAATACCATCTTTCTTATTTCTCTGCCCTGCCCATCGGTCTGGTGTTTTTTATTTGATGCTCATCTGCTTGACATTTGTCTTCTCTCTTCTTCCACACTCCCCGGCATCAGAGTGGAATTCCCCCACATACAGAGATTTCCCCATTTACTGGAGAGGAAAAAGGGCAAAATGACATTAAATGCTTGGCTTGGTGACACCCAGCTGTCCAAGGATGAAGGTGGGTCGAGTTCCCTGCTTTTCTTATAAAAATAGTTTTAAATATTTTAAATAGTTCCTCCCTGCCCACCACTTCACATCTGGGGGTCTGACAAATTCCCCAAGGCCTGCGACAGCAAAAATAAATGAGAAGGCAAAAAGAAATGAGAAGGGATATTTTCAGCTGGATGAGTTTCCTGGCTTGCCTGACTCATTAATTCTGATGGCACAGCAGGGTGGGCAGTCACGGATGGGCCCAAGGCAGCAGGAGGGGATTTGGGGTTGCTGACCAGACACGGGGGCACAGCCACCCCAAAGGTCCAGGGCACTGCAGCTCAAAGCCCACTGGGGTTTCTGCTGGAAAACTGAGCTCTGAGAGAGGGAATGGGATTTCTCCTGCGACAAATGCTCATTATCTGGTTTACAAACAATCCGGGGGATGAGCCACTGTGACCTTGTAGCTTTTATTGTCACTTCTGGTGCTGCAAAGGGGGCAGAGAGCAACAAGAGCCAACATTTCCTGACAGCTCCGCTCCCTGTTGTAACAAGGCACTTCTGCTTTTCCAAAAATGCAAATTTCCAGTGGCACTTTGGATGGGAGCAGCCAGCAGCAGCTCATTTTGCCATTCTCTCCAATGCCAGCAGTTTTTCTGACAAAAACATCTTGTTCCCACTTCACTGTTTCACTCGATTTTCTTTTTTTTTTTTTTAATGTTTCTGCCTCCATTGAAATCCCAGCTTCTCGTGCAGTGTCTCATCCACTCTGAAGTCCCACACCTGCTGCACAGATGTCTCATCTCCTGGCAGATCCCCCTGATCATCACACAGCCTGCCAGCATTTCTGGTTTGCAATTTCATTCAGAAAGCAGAGGTGAAACAGAGGTTGGATTTATTGCTCCTGCTCTGTTGGAAAATGTCGCTTTGGGCTCGCTGGGATTTTCCCTGTAGCAGAAATCCCACAGCCCTGATAGGAGGGGGTTGTTATTTTGGTTTTAGGGGATCCTGTGCCCTGCAATGAGGTGGTTTTCACCCCAAGAGATGGATCTGAGACATGACCAGTACAATCCCTTTTCCCTCTGGGACAAATCCCACTTACCACCTGCTCTCCCTGTTGTTTTTTATGCCCATCCCTCCACCATCCCTTTCCCCTCCCTTGCAGCCCTCACACCATCATTTCAGACAGGAAGAACTGTCAGAGCTATTTTATCTCCTTCCCACTGTGTCCAAGTTCTGTGGGGACGCTTGGAGAACACACAGCTGGGCACAGCTGGAGGAGCCACAGCTGGGAACAGCTGGGAACAGCACTCAAACATCCCCAGCTCCTCTCTTTTCACCCCTCAATTCTCTCCAGCAGCTCTTTCACATCACTACTTTTATTTCATAGCAGGTTCTTTCTCCTTTCCTTCTATAAACTTGATTTTTTCCATTCTTTTGTATTTTTATTGCTCCCCTCCCCAAATTCTCTCCCAGCCTCTCTAATCTGAAGCACTTTTGGTGGTTTTTTCTTGGGAAATCACCATGAAAAACTCTGATGAGAAGGTTTGGGCTGGGAAATATTCAGCCTGATCAGCCACGAGCACATTTCCATTCCTCCTGCAAACATGGACTGTAATGGTGCTGGGATGGATGGATGGATGGATGGATGGATGGATGGATGGATGGATGGATGGATGGACAACCTGATTCTTATAAACTTGTAAACTATCCTCAAATAAAAGAATAAATGCTTCAAAATCTGGTATGCAGAAAATATTGTTTTGTTTGGACTCAACTTTTTTTGTTCCTGGCTTTGTGCTGCTCCATAGCAAAGCAATTCCAGCTGGGAATTGTGTGTGGGAGGGTTGAGACATGGGGCAATATAGAATCCCAGACTGGTTTGGGTTGGAAGGGACCTTAGAGCTCACCTCATTCCACAAGGCAGGGACACCTTCCCCTATCCTGGGTTGCTCTGAGCCCTGTCTAGCCTGGCCTTGGGCAATCCAGGGAAGGGGCAGGCACAGCTGCTCTAGAAAACAGAAAATTGCAGATTTCCAGCTCTGTGAGATGAGGACAAACTCTGCAGATTGGTTCACACCATTCTGGGAGATCAGGTCCAAGGGGGAATCCCTGATTGATGCCATGAAAAGGGGATCAGAGGCATTAAACCTCCCCAGACACACCAACCTATTTCCAGTTTGCCCCAAAGAGGAGGAAAAACAGGCTATGAACTCCCAGTGTCAACCCTGATGAAAACCTGCAAGAAACCCCATTTTCCTGCACAATCTGCAGCTTTGTCCCTTCCCAAACACAGCCCCAGAGCTCAGAGCCCAACAAAATCCATACAAAGCCTTCAGTACCTGTCCTGTTCCAGAGCCAAGCCCTAATGAGCCAATCTAGCATGTCCTTCTGCACAGAGGTTGAATTCCCTCCTCAAGGTTTTTACTGCCTCAGGAAAAGCTAAAAGTAGACAAGAACCCCCTTTACTCTATCAGAAAGGTGTCCTGGCCATGGTTTTTTTGTCTTTGGAGCAATACAAAACCTGTGGCCAGGTGTGAAATATTTGCAGGTAGGAGTGACTCCCTCCTTTGAGCTGAAATTCCCGAGAATCCCAGAATGGTTTGGGTTGGAAGGGACCTCAAAGCTCACCCTGCCATGAGCAGGGACACCTTCCACTATCCCAGGTTTCTCCAAGCCCTGTCCAACCTGGCCTTGGGCATTTCCAAGGCTGGAGCACGCAGGATTTCAGGGTTGGCACCAGAGCCACGAGATGGCACTCCAGGATCGGCAGTCTTAGCTCGCTCCCCGCTCTGCAATCCGAGCTTGGAAGATTTCCCTTGGTTTATCCCTTTATTGGAATGCAAACACGGCTGGGAAGGGCTGTCCCGGCCAGGGGAAGGAATCCCTTTATCGGGAATTCTCAGCACCAGTGCAGGAGGAGGATTTAGGAACTGCTGGATTTTGAGGCCAGGTCGGTCCTGCCTGGAATAAGGACCAACATCCCACCCCGCTCTGAAAAGGCAGGTCCAGCCCTGGCTGCTCCTCCAGATCTTGTCCATCCTGGCAGGGCTGGTCTTCAGAGTCACAGTTCCCCCTGCACCTGCCTCATTTATTCTTGGTCATGGTGGTGCCTTGTGCAGGCTGAGCTGGAATAGAGACCAGACAGAGCTAAAGAATGAAGCAGGGAGTAAATAAATTATATAAAAATAGAAATGAAAAATAAGGGGGATAAAATAGGGATTTTAAAAAGGGAATAAATTTGGAGGCCTCAATGGATCCACCTTGGGCAGCACAAGAGCCCAGCCCAGGTGAACCCAAAATGGTCACAAAATGCATGACAGATCATGGGGTCTCTCACTTTTATCAGTTCTGCTCCGTTTGCATAGTGGAGTTAATTGTCCAACTACAGCTTTAGCCCATGCAGTCCCATCCTTGTTTTTCTCTCTTCAGCCCACGTTTTTTCTGCTCTTGGTGCTGAGATTTGGATCATTTGTCCTTGGTCCCCAGCTGGAGCAGGAATTGTTTTGTCTCCCTGTTCTGTGCACAGAGCTCTCCATCCCCTAATGTGAACCCAGACCTACACACTAAAGCAGCACAGAACCTGAAAAATATAAAAGCCAAACCTGAGGCATCAATAGTAATGAGAAAATTCCTGTGACAGACCTGAGGGCAAGTCCCATGTGCCCAAAATCCAGGGCTGGATCACTCTTGTGCTTGGACACAAGGGATTCCCACCAGCTGGGCTGGGAATCCCAGGGATTTGGAATCCCAGGGATGTGGGGGGTAAACCCCACTCCCACCATCCTACATCACATCCTCCTCTACAGCCAGCTCAGTTCTTACACAGTGCAAGAAGACTATAATTAATTTCTGACCCGAATCACCTGGATCTCCCCCTCCACATCCCTGCTCCTGCTGGGGATGGAATCTCCAGGCCCCACCAGTGGTGGAGCCTTAATTTACCAACAAATAAAGCCAGCAGCCCCTTGTCCCTCAGCGCTGCAGAAATGAAGACACAGCAGGGACCTGGATCTCTCTCCTGGCTTCTTGCTGAGCAATTCCACTTGGGCCTGTCTGCAAGTAGAGGGTGTTGTTTCATAAAAGGGGGATTACTTTCATCTGGCCACACCATTGTTTCCCAGTTGTTCAGTAACTGAGGTATCTCAAAGCTTGCTTTCATTTCAATCTCGCTTATGGTTTCCATATTCTCAAAATCTTTTGCCAGACAATCATATTTATAAGGCTTTCCCATTTCATCTTCCCCAGCATTTCAGAATCCCCTACTTGTTGTAGCCCCACTAAAAGAGCCAACCTTGTCTTCCACCCCTCAGCCCTGCAGCGATCACAGCTCCCAGGGGCCCTCAGCAGAGCTGTGATGGACAAACCATCCTTGGCCACCACAAAGCAGCTCCTCCTGCCTCCTGCCATTCCATCAGAAATACACACACAGCCACCAGCTCAGAACCACCAGCTCTTTATTTGTGCCAAAAGCCTTGCTTGGGGCTGGGTGTGTTCAAACCCCAGCAGCTCTCCCATCGTGGTGGATCTAAACAGCCTTGGCTAGCCCAACGCGGTTGTTGGCCCGGTCAAAGATGCTGTAGTACACCCTGATGAAGACATCTCCCAAGATCCAGAGGTCCCCAGAGGTGTCCTGGAAGCTGCTCATGCAAGAATCTTCACTATGCTGCATTTGAGCACGAGAAGGAAATTGGGGAGATGTGGGAAATCTCTTCTTGCATTGCCCTGGAGGCCTTTGGCCATTTATCTCCCAGGGGAATGGGAGAAGCCAAGGTGACCAGATCAGAAGCACCAGACCAAGGTCCTTCTGATCTCTCACTGGAGAGAACAGAAGTACCTTGAGAGAGGCTCCTGCAGCCAGGAGCAGCTGGTTCCCACTTACCTGCTCGGTGTAGGCCAAGGCTGACACGGGGTACTGGACCCCATCAATGACAAAGATGACATCAGGCATGGCAGGGATGGAGCTGCAGTTCACACTGTGCTGCAGGGAGCAGAGGAGAGGGCTCTCAGCAGGGAAACGTGTTCAGAGGGTGAGGAGTGAGGGGAGACCTCACTGGGGCCTCCAACCTCCTCCTGAGGGGCAGCAGAGGGACAGCTCCAATGTCTGTGGCAGGGACAGGACCCAAGGAAGGGCTGGGGCTGGGCCAGGGCAGGTCAGGCTGGAGATCAGGGAAAGGTTCTTCCCCCAGAGGGTGCTGGCACTGCCCAGGCTCCCCAGGGAATGGGCACAGCCCCAAGGCTGCCAGAGCTCCAGGAGAGTTTGGACACACACACATCCCTGCGCTGCCAGGGATGCCCAGGGTGGGATTGTTGGGGTATCCTGGTCAGGGATGGGTCCCTTCAGCCCAGGACATTCTGTGATTCTCTGTCCCACTGACACAAACCAGAGAGCCCCAGGGTGTCCCTGTCAGGGTTGCCATGAGCACGGGGTGGTTTCCCCACACGGTTTCCCCAGCCCTTGGCTGGGCTCTGCTGTGCCAGCTGCCTCCAGGGCCAGCAGGGTGAGCTCTCACCTCTCCATACTCGCCATTCGTGGCCCCAACGGTGCTCTGGATGCTCCTGATGCCCGAGGGGGGCCCGGCCACGAGGGAAGTGCCGGTGTCAATGATGGCCTGGCAGCCACCAGCGCACGCAACCTCCTGGCCACCCACAATGATGCTGTGGAGAGAGACCAAGCAGACGCTGTGAGAGAACCAACAGGGCTGTGAAATAACCAAAGGGGCTGTGAAATAACCAAAGGGGCTGTGAGATAACCAATGGGGATGTGAAATAACCAATGGGGATGTGAGATAACCAACGGGGCTGTGAAATAACCAGCAGGGCTGTGAAATAACCAACAGGGCTGTGAGATAACCAACAGTGCTGTGAAATAACCAACGGGGCTGTGAGATAACCAATGGGGCTGTGAGATAACCAACGGGGCTGTGAGATAACCAACGGGGCTGTGAAATAACCCACAGGGCTGTGAAATAACCAACGGGGCCGTGAAATAACCAACGGGCCTCAGGGTTGGTTTTTAACTTCTTTCATAAGAGTTGAAGCTGGGTAACCCCGAGTGCTGCCTGTGAGCCTGCTCTTGTCTGGAGTTGCAGAGCCACCATTGCAGATGTGGGCACTGAACACATCCCAGCAGCTGGGACCCACTCCAGCCCAACAAAATGAGGTTTTGACCCATGATTTTGCTCTCCTAAAACATTCCCTAAATCACAAGACAGGAACTAGGCTGTGCCCCAGGCACAAAGCATCCTCATTTTGGGTGTCAGTTACCAAAGCACTACGGAGTTTGTCCCCTTACCCCCCTGCATCCCTCAGCCCTGGGGTGGGGATGTCACTGGAAGCCTCTGGTGCTGATGGGCCCAATGTCTCTTTAGAAGCAATGCTTTGAGGCGATCACAGAGCAACAGAGCTGGTTTGTCACCTGTCCATGGAGATCTGCCAGTAGCCCTGGTAAGTGACAGGGATCCACTTGATGGGGCCAGTGAAATAGGATTCATCGATGCCCCCGAAGATGACCACGCTCCCTGCTGCCTCCCTGGATGGTGCAGGAAACAAAAACAAGGGAGATTTGCCTTGTGGTTCAATGCAGGGCTGTGTGTCCCAAGGGTAGGACACTGATTGTCCCCACCTCCTCACACAGCAAAGCAGCAGGGCCAGAGACTTTGGCACCAGGAGCAGTGCTGGGAACTGTTTCCCAGTGAGCCCTGAGCCCTCTGGGGAGGCTGGAAATAGGAGCCTCCTTGAGCCAGGTCTCATGAGCTCTTGGAGGTCTATTTGACACCCAAGATAGCTCAGCTACTTTAGAAGGCATAAAATCAGCAGGATGCCTTCTGTTGCAGTGTTGGAAACAAAAAGGTTTTAATAAAAGGCAAAATAACAAAACTGTCTACAGAGAAAAACTGAGCCAAGTGCAAGAGGTTCTTGCTCCTAGTAAAAAACCTCACAAAAGCGATTATTTTCTTTGTTCTCTTCTTTTTCTGGTAAATTGCCTAAACAGGATCTTTTTGGCTCCTGTCCAATTAACCATCCTTAAGTTTGAGGTGAAGTCCCCCAAACCTATGTGATGCCTTTTCCACCTAAGGGAAAAGAGAAACTTCTGAGCTTATTTCCTTTTTAAAGAGACAAAAAATAGCTTTGTCACTCTATCAACAAGAAGCACATTCCTACAGCCCCCAACCCTTGCACATGGTGGCACAGACACAATATCTGATGGCAGCAGTGACAAGGGAGGAGCCAGAGCCGCCAGCACACCGTGCATGAGGTGCATCCCTGTTGAAGATTGCAATGCAAAATGTTTTCAATTACCATTTATTGTCAAGTGGGCAGTTTGGCTTATCTCTCTCTTTCAGTGACCACATTCACACCTCCCTCTGAGGAGTCCTCTGCAGATAACAGCTATTGAATGTCCCTGCATGGCTGATAAGAACTACAGCATCCCATTGGCAGATGTGAGCCCAGAGGGAGGAGCCAAGCATTCCTACCCGGATAGAATCTGGAGATTCTGGAACACCAGCACAGCTTCTCCACTGGATTGCCCAGAGGAACAGCAGCTGCCTCTTCTTCCACTGCATCTTCAGAGGCAGAGACTGCACCTTTCTCCAGGATCCCTGCTCCAGCAGAACCAGCCCTGACACTGCAGGAGGGCTGAGCCACAATTCCAATGGGACTGCTGCCAACACCCTGACCCACAGGGTGTCAGGTTGGGTTCTGACTTTGGCAGTGTTGTTCTAGCGTACTGCATTGTTTATTTTATCCTTTTATTTTCTTCCCTATTAAAGAACTGTTATTTCCTGCTCCCATATTTTTACCTGAGAGCCCCTTAATTTAAAATTTATATAAAATTTATAGCAATTAAGAGGGGTGCGTAGGGTTTACATTTTCCTTTTCAGGGGAGGCTCCTGCCTTCCTTAGCAGACTCCTGTCTTTCCAAACCAAGACAATCCCCCCTTCCTCAGCCCCCCAAGTCCACGTGGCTCACCGGGACAGGTAGATAGAGAAGAGGTTCTCCTGTAGCAAGCTCTGGTTCACCAGGTTATCAAAGACAGGGGTGATGCCATCAGCAGCCAGGTTTGGGTATCCCAAGCCCAGGATCCCATCAAATTGGACGTGGACAAAGAACTGGCCGGGCTCAGCGGTGCTCAAGCCAAAGAGCTGGTTGGTGTCCACCAGAGAGGCCACCTGGGGACAGGGAGGTGAGGCCTGAGCAGGCACTGGGATTCTGGTGTTAATCTGGTTAATTTGGGGATCCCCTGCTGTCGGAACTCAGTGCATCCCTCCGGGTGTCCAGAGTTGCCAAACACTAGCCCCATTCACTCCAGTGGAACAGAAATAATCTCTTTTGTTAAATATACAAAATAAAACCCTTCTAAGGCTGAAATTCTCACTGAGGTTTGACAGAGGAGAGATGTACAAGGTGCCCAGCTGGGAATTCCCTCCTTGTCACAGGGATGACAGCGAGGAGGCAGCTCAGGGATTCCTCTCTCAGCCTCCCTCCCTCGCAGCACCCCCAGCCCCAGCAGGAGAAGCCCCAGCACCTCCTGCATCTGAAAAGGCTCCTGCAGACACCACTGCAGATGAATGAGTAACACACAGACTCTGGGTCTCTTCAGCTGTCAGAGCTCAGTGCATCCCTCCGGGTGTCCAGAGTTGCCAGGACCCCGCCAGGGGGCTCAGAGACCCTGGCACAGAGCCCAGAGCATCTGGGGATTTGATTTTGACACAGTATGGTAATGTATTGGTTCTTATAGGCTGTATGGAAATGCTATAGGATTTGTATCTTGTACTAGATTGGTTAGTGAGAATCAGAATGCTCAGCACAGGAGATTTATTGTATTGTAACGGGAACTTCGCTCTCTTGCCTTTTACTCTCTTACCCTCTCATCCTCTCTGCCCCTCTCTTCTCTCAGCCCTGCTCCAGCTGTGGCTGGCAGCTCCCAGCAGGGCCCTGAACCCAGGCCCTTTGCAATAACCCACAAGTTCCCAGCCCTGGCTGCAGAGATCTCTCCTCTCCATCCATCCCCACCATCCCACCCCTGACGCTCCTACAACAGTGGGGACAGACGGCGGGCCCTGCTGGGAGCTGCCAGCCACAGCTTGGAGTAGCCCCAAAGAGGGAGAGAGCCATAAAGAAAGAGAAGGCAAGAGTGTGGTTAAGAGGATGAGAGAGAACAAGGAAGAGTAAAAAGAGTGGAGTTCCCGTTACAATACCATAAATTTTCTTCTGTGTTGAATATTCTCATTCTCACTAACCAATCCAGTACAAGATACAAATCCTATAGCATTTCCATACAGCCTATAAGAATCACTACATTACCACACTGTGTTACATTTTAAACCCTAAAAACTCCTCTTTGGGCCCTTCTGCCAAGCTGTAGGGTCTGCTCTGACCCTTGGGCCTGTCTGCAAGCAGAGGGTGTTGTTCCATCAAAAGGGGATCACCTTCAGCTGGCCACACCATTGTTTTCCAGTTGTTCAGTAACTGAGGGATCTCAAAGCTTGCTTTCATTTCAATCTCACTTATAGTTTCTATATTCTCAAAATCTTTTGCCAGGCAATCATATTTATAAGGCTTTTCTGCTTCATTTTCCCCAACAGACTGTCCTACCCCCATTGGCCCTACAGGTGGGATGTGGGATATTCCCCATGGATGTTCCCCATGGATGTTCCCCATGGATGTTCCCCTTGGATGTTCCCCACAGATGTTCCCCACAGATGTTCCCCAGCCGTGCCATGGGGACACTCACAGTGACAGTGTCTGAACCCACGGTCCCCTCCATCTCTCCTGTGCCGTAGTGGATGGACAGACTCAGCCCTGTGCTCTTGTAGGTGGAGGACTGAGAGGGGTCAAACATCTGGTGGGTTTCTATAAGTGGCAAAACACAGAATTAAACCTTCAAGCAAGGCCAAGCCTAAGGGACATGTGGGAGAAGGACCCCTGAATTGCTGTACATTATCTTGCCTTCAAGAATAATTCAGCTGTGAGCATTTGCTGCTCATCCTTCCCCTCCTCCAGCAACTACAGGCATTCCCACCCCCCTTGGGCACATGGGGAAACTGAGGCACCAAGCAGAAATCACATCACCTGAGGAATGCAGCCCTGAGCAGCCCCTACAGCCCAAATACTCATCACTCACAGCTGCCATGGCCCAGCTGGGTGAATCCCCCTCCCCTGGCAATGTCACCCCAATTTCTGGGCTTGGTGGAGCCATTCCAAACCCAGAACATGCAGCTGGGCCCTACTCACGGCAGGCCAGGCTGGGGCAGGACACAGAGGGCACCCAGAGGTCGGAGGAGCCGGTGTCGAAGACCACGCTGAAGTCCTGCGGGGGGGTGCCAATGGAGATGGTCCCATAATATTCCACCTGCAGGCCAGAGATGGATTTAGAGGCATGAAACCAAACCTGGACCTTCTCCAGGGGCTTGGTCCCCTGCTTCATGGAGACTCCCTGTGTGACTGTGTTCACACGGGTCCGAGGATGAGGGAAGAGATGAGGATCTGACTCCATGTTTCAGAAGGTTTGATTTATTATTTTATGACATATATTATAAAAAAACTATACTAAAAGAATAGAAGAAAAGGTTTCATCAGAAGGCTAGCTAAGAATAGAATAGGAAAGAAATGATAACAAAGGTTTGTGGCTTGGGCTCTCTGTCCGAGCCAGCTGGACTGTGATTGGCCATTAATTAGAAAAAACAACATGGGCCAATCCCAGATGCACCTGTTGCATTCCACAGCAGCAGATAACCATTGTTTATATTTTGTTCCTGAGGCCTCTCAACTCCTCAGGAGGAAAAATCCTAAGGAAAGGATTTTCCATAAAAGATGTCTGTGACACCCGTGCTTCCAGCAGAGCTCCTGGGGGATATTTCTCCGTTCAGTGTGGGCAAGGAGGGGTGAAGGATGTGAGTTAAAGGTTTTGGGATGAAGGATTTGGTTTGGACATAGGGATGGACATCCCACAGGCCCTGCCAGGGCTGTGTTCTGGGGGACTGGAGCCCATACTCACGTCCAGGGCGTTCAGCAGGCGCTCGGTGGCCAACCCGGTTCCGTTGGGGAAAGCGTGCGGGAATTTGGTGCCGATGTCGTAGTGGTGATGCTGGAAGAACTGGTGCAGCAAATCCTTCTCCCTGAGGACATCTCTCAGCTTCTTCCCCCTCTCCAAGGGCAGCCTGGCACAAGCAACAAGGGAAATAAAAGAGGGAGATGGGATTTTGCTGCCTGCAGCTCCAGTGTTTGACACTTCCAATGCCCTGATCCAACAGCAGGAGCACAGGAAACTCCCCCAAAACTCTGAATCTGGGATTTCCTCAAAAATCCCTAAACAGCCTAAGAAATCTGCCCCCTCCCCAGGCACACCCTCATTCTCTGCACCCCAGGAGCAGCTTTCTGCAGCCTCAGACCTCACCTGTGCTCCCCAAAGCCACAAAAAGCCTCCAAATTCCCATTTCCCCCTCACTTTTCCCAGTGTCCCTGGCAGTGATGCTGCTCTGGCTCACCTGGTGACTCCCTGGCACAGGGCAGAGGCAGCACAGAGGAGCACGAGGAACCACATCCTGCCAGGACAGCCAGGGCGAGTTCCCTCAGGTTTATAAAGCCCATAAAGCCCCTGCCCACCCCCCGTGCCGTGCCAAGAGCAGCCAGGACCAGCAGGAGCTGCCCCCTCCCCTCCTTTGGGCACCCAGCCAAGGCAGGTGACAGCCAGGGCCTGAAGGACACAGCACACACGAGCCACACATCACCTGGCAGGGTGGAATTGTCCCCTAATGCCAACCATGGTCCTCTCCTGGGACCCCATGCTCCCTTCTAGATCCCAAATCCAAACTCTCCATCCTTGAGGCCCCAAATCCTTCATCCCAACCAGGCACTGCCTGGCTGTGGGCATGGATCCAGAAATCCAGGATAATGCCTGTTGGAAGGGACTTTAAAGCTCATCCAGTCCCAAACCCTGCCATGGCAGGGACACCTTCACTGTCCCAGGCTGCTCCAAGCCCCATCCAGCCTGGCCTTGGACACTGCCAGGGATCCAGGGGCAGCCCCAGCTGCTCTGGGAATTCCATCCCAGCCCCTCCCCACCCTCCCAGGGAAGGATTCCTTCCCAAAAATCCCATCCATCCCTGCTCTCTGCCAGAGGGAGCCATTCCCTGTGTCCTGTCCCTCTATCCCTTGTCCCCAGTCCCTCTCCAGCTCTCCTGGATCCCCTTTAGCTCTGGAAGGGGCTCTGAGCTCTACCTGGAGCCTTCTCTGGATGTGGCACTGTGTGCCAGGGTTTAGTTGAGGTGTTGGAGTGTCACAGACATGTTTTATGAAAAATCCTTTCTTTAGGGTTTTTTCTCCTGAGGAGCTGAGAGGCCTCAGGAACAAAATGTAAACAATGATTATCTGCTGCTGTGGAATGCAACAGGTGCATCTGTGATTGGTCTCATGTGGCTGTTTTTAATTAATGGCCAATCACAGTCAGCTGGCTCAGACTCTTGGTCAGACACAAGCTTTTGTTATCATTCTTCTTCTTGCTTGCAAGCCTTCTGATGAAATCCTTTCTTCTATTCTTTTAGTATAGTTTTAATACAATATATATGTCATAAAATAATAAATCAAGCCTTCTGAAACATGGAGTCAGACCCTCGTCTCTTCCCTCCTCCTGGGACCCCACTGAACACCACCACACTGGGGCTGCGTTGGATTAGATGATCTTTAAGGTCTCTTCCAACCTGGTCATTCTGTGAGTTCTGTGAGTTCTCCTCCCCAGGTGAGCACCCCCAGCTCTCCCAGCCTGGCTGCAGAGCAGAGAGCTCCAACCTTGGGATCATCCCTGTGGCGTCTTCTGGAATTGCTCCAGCATCTCCATGCCCTGATGCTGCAAACCCCAGAGCTGGAGACACCGTCTGGGCTTTTCAGCCTGGCACCCTTGGCCATTTCAAAGAGCAGAGGGACTCTGTGTGCAAGAAACTCACTCCTGTGTGCAGGACTCTCCTGTTTGCAGGCCATATATCTCAGAGAGATGCCGAGTAAGAATTTATGATAGATTTATGATAGAATTTGTTTTGTTTTTAGCGTTGTGCTTTGTTTTAGTGGGGTTGGCAGTTCATCTAACCCCTCCCCTTATTACGGGGTGCTGGGGCTGGTTGCAGTAGCAGTTGCAGGGTGTGGTTGGCTGGTAAATTTGGGGGTTTCCTTTGTGTCTTTGGTGCTTGTTATGGTTAATTTAGGGGGGATGTTGGTAGTGTTTGTTTATTCAGTATTGTTGGTGGCGGATCCTTACCCAGAACCTGGGCCAGCTGTGGTGTTGTTGGTTATGGCCTTGGAATGGGGTTGGTTGTGGTGGTGGGGCTTGCTGTAGGGTGTGAGTTGGGGTTACTGGGGGACGAGGGGACGGTGAATGGTGGGGGTCTGTTGTTGGTCCCATCAGATTTCAGTGGAGTGGCCATGCTTTATTCAAACTCCTGTGTGCAGGACTCCTCTGTTTGCAGGACTCCTCTGTTTGCAGGACTCTCCTGTGTGCAGGACTCCTCTGTGTGCAGGACTCCTGTGTGCAGGACTCCTCTGTGTGCAGGACTCCTGTGTGCAGGACTCTCCTGTGTGCAGGACTCTCCTGTTTGCAGGACTCTCCTGTTTGCAGGACTCTCCTGTGTGCAGGACTCTCCTGTGTGCAGGACTCCTCTGTGTGCAGGACTCTCCTGTGTGCAGGACTCCTCTGTGTGCAGGACTCCTGTGTGCAGGACTCTCCTGTGTGCAGGACTCTCCTGTTTGCAGGACTCTCCTGTTTGCAGGACTCTCCTGTGTGCAGGACTCTCCTGTGTGCAGGACTCCTGTGTGCAGGACTCTCCTGTGTGCAGGACTCTCCTGTGTGCAGGACTCTCCTGTGTGCAGGACTCCTCTGTTTGCAGGAGCCCCCCAGGCTGGCACGAGGGGGCCCCTGTGGCTGCTGACGTGGGTGACCCCCCTTATCTCTGACCCCGGGATGCAAACAGGACAAGGTGACCCTGTGGGTGCTGGGCTGGTGCCAGGCTGTGCCCGGAGCAGGGAGCCCCGTGCCAATGGGATATTTCATGAAAAATCCCTTTGCTAGGATTTCTTCTCTTGGGAAGCTTCTGCTTCTTCTTGTTTTGCTGCTTTGGAATGTGATTTGGAGAATTCACACTCAGCATGTGAATTGTTTTAATTTAATGACCAATTTCAGTCCAGCTGTGTTGGGACTCTGGTCAGTCACAGGTTTTTATTATTCATTCCTGTTTGGCCTTCTGATGTCTCCTTTCTCTTTCTTTAGTAATATATTATATTATATTATATTATATTATATTATATTATATTATATTATATTATATTATATTATATTATATTATATTATATTATATTATATTATATTATATTATATTATATTATATTATATTATATTTCCTAGGAGTAAAAGGACATTCCCTAGGATATTTCCCATTTCCTAAAAATTGAAAGGATATTTCCTATAAGTCAAAAGGATATTCCCAAGGATATTTCCTAGAAGTTTCTTGCTAAGATGTTTTGTTGCTTTTTGTTGTGGGGGGAGAAATATATTTCTGCTGGGAGAAAATAATTTGGAGGAAATAAAGAGGGGCTGTGGAAACTGACGGGCAGCATCCAGGAGCCAACACCTGGGGAAGGGATTTGTGATGCCGCGCAGAATCCAGGAGGATCCTTAAAACCCCACTTGAATTTCCTTCGGCTCTGCAAACCCGGGCGGCGCTGCGGCGAAGGAGGGACGCAACTGGACGAGAAAGTCGAGAAAAAGAAGGAAAAAATCCAAAATATCGCAACTGTGCCGCGTGCTCTGGGGGGAAACAGCCAGCGGGGAGGGCTGTTTCGGGCGGGCGGGTTTGCTGCGAACGCCCAGAGCCGGGCACGGTGCCGGGAGAGGCGGCAGCGGCACCGCGGGCTCGGGGGATCTCGGTGCCGGGAGAGGCGGCAGCGGCACCGCGGGCTCGGGGGATCTCGGTGCCGGGAGAGGCGGCAGCGGCACCGCGGGCTCGGGGGATCTCGGTGCCGGCGGATTTTGGGGCGTCCCCAAAGCGGAGCCGAGCGCGCCCCGAGCGCTTTTGGCCCTGCGGAGCCGCCGTGGCGGGGGTCACGTGAGCGGTGCGGAAGTGGAGGCGAGCGGCGATGGAGGGAACGCTGGAACAGCACCTGGAGGAGACGTGAGGGGACAGCGGGGACAGGGGGACACGGGGGGACACCGGGGATGTGTGGGGCACGGGGGGATGTGGGCGGCACGGGGGGATGTGGGGGGACATGAAGGCATGGGGAGGTATAGGGGAATATGGGGGACATGAGGGGGTACGGAGGGATATTGGGGGACATGGGGACATTGGGGAATATGGGGGACGCGGGGGAAACGGGGATTTGGGGGGGTGTGAGGGGACAGGGGGGACAAGGGGAGATGTGGGGGGCACGGGGACGGGAGGACATTGGGGGATAGGGAAACATGAGGGAACAGAGGGGGATATGGGGGTATAAGGGGGACACGGGGGATGTGGGGGGACACGGGGGGACGGGGGGAGCATGGAGGCACTGGGAGATATGGGGGACATGGGGGGACACGGGGGATGTCGGTAACACGGGGGACACGGGGGATATGTGGAGATAAAGGGGGACATGGGAGGATATGGAGGCGGGGGGACCTGGGGGGAATATGGGGGGGCACGGGGGGATACGGAAACGACGTGGGGGGGGCACGGGAGGGACATGGTGACACAGGAACGTGGGGGAACATAGGGACATGGGGGACGGGGGGATTGGGGGGGCACGGGGAACACTGGGGGTGTCCCCCACACGGGGGACATGGAGAGACAATGGGGATGTGGGGGGGACATGTGGGAACGGGGGAACATGAAGGCATGGGGAGATGTGGGGGACATGGAGGGACGTGGGGGGATATGGGGGGCACAGGGGGATATGGAAAGGACACAAGGACATTGGGAGGCATCAGGGACACGGGGATAAAGGGAAACATGGGGGGACATGGGGAGGGGGGATATGTGGGACATGGGGAGATATGGGGGGACATGGAGGGACGTGGGGGGATATGGGGGGCACAGGGGGACGGGGAAACAAGGGGGGACATGGGGGGATACGGGGAAACACAGGGGGATATGGAAAGGACACAAGGACATTGGGAGACATGGGGACATGGGGGGACACGGGGAGGGGGGATATGTGGGACATGGGGAGATACAGGGGAGTATGGGGAGATATGGGGGGACATGGAGGGACATGGGGGGATATGGGGACACGGGGGGAACATGGATGCACGGGGAGATATGGGGGACAGAGGGGGACACGGGGAATGTAGGGGACAGGGGGGACAGGGGGGACATAGGGACACGGGGGATAGGGGCAACATGGAGGGATATGGGGGACACGGGGGGACACAGGGAGACGTGGGGTGATGTGGGAGGATGGGGGGGACACGGGGAACACTGGGGGTGTCCCCCACACAGGGGAACGATGGGGACATGGGGACGGGCTGTCCCCCTGAGGGGGCTGTTCTGTCCCAGCTGTCCCTGCTCTGAGCTCTGCTCTCTCTCTCCCCCAGCATGAAGAGCCCGGCCGTGGTGGGTGTGCTGTGCACCGACTCACAGGGGCTCAACCTGGGCTGTGAGTGAGGAGCTCCGGGCATGGGGGGCACTGGGGGGCGCTCCTGGCACTGCCCGGGCACTTCCAGGGCTCCTGGGGCTGGGGGCACCTGGCACTGCCCCATAGGGGTTGGGGTGCTCCAGGTCCTGCCCCACAGAGAGTGGGGTGCCCCAAGTCCTGCCCCATAGGGATTGGGGTGCCCCAGGTCCTGCCCCACAGAGATTGGGGTGCCCCAAGTCCTGCCCCATAGGGATTGGGGTGCCCCAGGTCCTGCCCCACAGAGATTGGGGTACCCCAAGTCCTGCCCCATAGGGATTGGGGTGCCCCAAGTCCTGCCCCATAGGGATTGGGGTGCCCCAGGTCCTGCCCCATAGGGATTGGGGTACCCCAGGTCCTGCCCCATAGGGATTGGGGTACCCCAAGTCCTGCCCCATAGGGATTGGGGTACCCCAAGTCCTGCCCCATAGGGATTGGGGTACCCCAAGTCCTTCCCCATAGGGATTGGGGTGCCCCAGGTCCTGCCCCATAGGGATTGGGGTACCCCAAGTCCTGCCCCATAGGGATTGGGGTGCCCCAGGTCCTGCCCATCCCCTCTGAGGGGCTCTGGGGTTGGGGGCACCAGGCCCAGCCCTACAGACCCTCCCTGTCCTGCATCACCCTGGGGACACCTGCCCTGCCCCAGTGCCCTGTCCCCTCCTTTGGGTGTCCCCAAGGGCCACCACCTGCCTGTCCCTACCAGGGCCAGCTCCTCCTGACACCTTAATTTGGGATTTTGGGTGGAGGGAGAGGAACCATTTGGGGAGGTGCTGGGACAGCCCTGAGGGAGGGAAGTGGGCCCAGGGTAGGACCAGGGAGGGAAATGGGGCAGGGCAGGATTGGGGAGGGAAATGAGCAGGACCAGGGAGGGAAATGGGCAGGACCAGGGAGGGAAATAGGCTCAGGGAGGGAAATGGGCCCAGGCATGACCAGGGAAGGAATTGGGCAGAGCCAAGGAGGGAAATGGGCCAAGACCAGGGAGGGAAATGGGCCCAGGAAGGACCAGGGAGAGAATTGGGCAGGACCAGGGAGGGAAATGGGCCCAGGAAGGACCAGGGAGGGAAATGCCTGGGGCAGGAGCACCCCCTGGGCCTGGGGGGTGATCAGGGCTGTCCCAGAGCAGTGCCCTGGCACAGGGAGGGGTTACCCGTGGCCTCCCCCCTGCAGGCAGGGGCACCCTGTCAGATGAGCACGCTGGCATCATCTCCGTGCTGGCCCAGCAGGCGGCCAAGCTCACCTCGGACCCCACGGACACGCCCGTGGTGTGCCTGGAGTCAGACAGCGGGTGAGCCCCAGCCCTCTGAGCCCCCCCTGGGCCCTCCCCTGCCCTGGGAGTGCCTGAGGGAGAGTCTGGAGCAGCCCTGGGGGAGGCACTGCCACAGGGACTGCGATAATGGGGGTGGAAAGGCAGGGGAAACCTTCCAGGGGCTGCTGGTTACTGCAGCTCAGGAGCTCTCACCCCCTTGGGGTCCCTGTGAGTGACACAGCCTGGGGATGACAAATCCTGGGGTTCCTGTGGGTGACACAGCCTGGAGTCCCTATGGGTGACAGAGCTTGAGATTCCTGTGGGTAAAATATCCTGGTGTCCCTGGGAATGACAAATCCCTGTAGGTGACAAATCCTGGGGTCCCTCTGAATGACAAATCCTGGGGATCTCTGTGGGTGACAAATCTGGGGTCCCTGTGGGTGATAGAGCCTGGCATTCCTGTGGGTAAAATCCTGGGGTCCCTGTGGATGACACAGCCTGAGGTCCCTGTGGGTGGCAGAGCCTGGGATCCCTGTGGGTGACAAATTTTGGGGTCCCTGGGGATGACAAATCCTGGGATTCCTGTGGGTAAAATATCCTGGAGTCCCTGTGGGTGACACAGCCTGGGGTTGCTGTGGATAGCAGAGCCAGGGGTCCCTGTGGGTGACAAATCCTGGGTCCCTGTGGGTGACACAACCTGGGCACGACAAATCCTGGGATTCCTGTGGGTAACAAATCCTGGGATCTCTGGATAAAAAATCCTGGGGTCCCTGTGCGTGACAGAGCCTGGGTCCCTGTGGGTAACAAATCCTGGGATTCCTGTGCATAACCAGGCTTGGGATCCCTGTGGATGACAAATCCTGGGGTCCCTGTGGGTGACACAGCCTGATGTCCCTGTTGGTGACAGAGCTTGGGATCCCTGTGGGTGACACAGCCTGGGGATGACAAATCCTGGGGTCCCTGTGGGTGACAGCCTGGGGTCCCTGTGATAACAAATCCTGGGGTCCCTGTGGGTGATAAATCTGGGGTCCCTGTGGGTGGCACAGCCTGTGGGTGACAAATCCTGGGTCCCTGTGGGTGGCACAGCCTGTGGGTGACAAATCCTGGGTCCCTGTGGGTGGCACAGCCCATCAGTCCCTGGGGCAGCCGAGATGTCTCCATCGCTGCCCATGGAGCGGGAGATGGAGCAGCCAAGCTCTGGGGTGGGGATGGGCCCTCAGTGGGGGCTGCTCAGGGATTCCCCTGCCCCCTCCCCACCCCCAGCAGCCACTGCTGGCCCAGCTGCCCCCCCAGCCCTTTGTCCTTGCTGCAGGAACATCATGATCCAGAAGCACGACAGCATCACCGTGGCAGTGCACAAGCTGCTGTCCTGAGCCCTGGCACAGCTCTGCCCCAGCTCCTCCCTGCACTGCCACCCTCCCTCTGGAGCTCCTCACCTGGGATGAAGGCTCTCCCTCCCTGCCTGCCTCTCCAGCTCACATTTCAGCCCTTGTGCTGCTGAGGATGAAGCATGGGCACCCCCCAGGCCCTGTAACAAGCAGATCCTCCCTGCTCTATTTGGGGGGGGCTCATTTGTCGAAAAAAATTAATAAATTAACTGTAAAAACTTTCCTTCCTTCTCTTTGCTCTAGCTGGCAAGGTAACTTTTCCCACTGCCTTCATTAGCATTTCTCTGGAGAAACATTGGAACTCATGGAGGCTCCTCACCAGAAAAGCTTTCTGAGGAATTTCTCCCAGGAAACATTTCACCTCCCCAAGTTAAACATTCTGTGGGAGTTCTTGCTCACTGTGCCTTGGGTTGAAGTTCAAACCTGGCCCTGGGAGATGTGAAGGGATCTTGGCAATGTCCCCACAAATCCAGGCCCCTCTTGCTCTCACAGATTTTAAATGCTACAGGAAACAATCCTGCAAAAAATGGGAGAGCTGCTGCACCCCAATGGTTCGTGTGTGCTGGGGAGGGAAAAGGAGCTGGGCTGCAGCAAGGGGAGGGGAAGGGGAGTTTCACAGCAGAGCATGAGGGAAAAACAGGAGATTGTCACTGCTAGAAATGAAGGGATGGGATTATTTTCAAGCTAAAATGATTTATTGCTCAGATGAACATCAGTCTCAGAGGCTGTGAGATTTTAGAGGAGCCAGCAGTCAGCCATAGCTCAAGAGTAGCACAAGATTTTTTGTTATAAGGCAATATGGAACTTTCTAACCCAACAGAAAAGGCTACAGGATTTATTTTGCTTTTCTGACCTATCTTCTTTACTTATTTCTGCAGATACTTTTATCTAATGGGTGTTTAACTCACAAGTTTTAACTTAATATTTCTATTATAACTTCTAAACTCCCAGCCTACTCCATACTATTTTATTACTACACTATAAACCTTTCACCATCTTACCCATACAGTTTCTCACTTTCTTAAGGCATATCCTTACTTACAACTATAGAAACATACGGAATATAAATATTGCATAGAAAATGTTATATAGCAATAAAATTATAATTATATTGCAGAGACCATCCCTGTCCACACTGATGCCAGTTTTCTGTGACCTCAGGAGTGAACCCCACCTGGGGTGGCACCTCAACAGGGGCAGCAGGGCTGTGCTCACCCAGGAGCTCAGGCAGATTCACAGCAAGGCAGGAAGCTGTGAAAAATGCTAATCACTTGTGGTTTATTTAAATTTTAAAACGTTTAATAGTAATATAATGGTTATAGAATTAGTAATACAATTACAGTAATAATAAATTGGACAATTTGGATTAGGACAATATGAGACAATAGAAACAAAGAGCTACAGACAGTCTGGGTGCCTCTTTCTGGGCAAAATAAACCTGAAAAAGGACCCACGTTAACAGAGGATTAACCCTTAAAAGCAACAGCCTGTTGCATATTCATACACCTCATACATGATGCATAAATTCCATTCAAGCACAGGATTCTGTCTGGTCATCCTCAACTTCTTCCTCTGAATCCTAACAGCACCTTTGAGGCAGGAAGGAGTTCGTATCTTCTGATAAGAGGGCAATAAATTATTTTTCTCTCTAAGATTGAGGTGTCCTGTGGCTGCTATTCCTCTGTGAGTCCTTTCTTTACATCTGAGTCCTTTATCTTGACATCTTCAGTGCCATGCTTTTTATAAGCTACAAGAACCTAAAATTTGGTGGGTGATTGGTTGATGATTTATCATCATGGTTTGTATTTTTGTTTGGTTTTTTGGGGGGGTTAGTTCTGGGGTTAATTCTATTCTTGTTTAGGGGTGGTTGTGGAGTGATGATGACGGTTGTTTTTGATGCTAGGAAATATAGAGGAAGGTTAATTGAAAGTGTATTGATGACAAATGATTTGGATAATGTAGGGATATATGGTTATTTGAGAAAAAAAAAAAAAGTCAAGATACTTTAAAGAAAAGTATCCTACATAGCATAGTTTCTATTTCAACATTTCTTACAACCTAAAACTATATTTAACATGCTACTTCAGAGAATTAATACAGCACCACTTTTTAACACAACACGTATAATAGTGTTATGAATAAGAAGCTTGATTAGGCCAATATTCAAGCAGCAATCAATTTATTATTTAATATGGTAAAGTATGAGCAATACAGTGCTGGGTGCAGTGGGGGAAGTTTTCCCTCCAACTGCACACCCATAGTTGGGGCTTACAGGTGTTTATAGGGGTACTCATCAGCTTTCTCAGCAGTTTCTATTCCAATTTTTACTCATCAGCAATTTCTATTCCCAATTTTTACGTCACAATTCTATACACATTGTGATTTAGTTTTTCTCAGGATGTATTCCAAAAGGAGCATCCCCAGATGGTGCTGGTCTGGTTTCTGAAAGAAGGAAGCAGAATCCCATCTGGTGAGGTCCAGCTCTCCAGATGTGGATCCACCTTTTAATTGCAAAGACTATAAATCTCATAACAGTGATGTCCAGCTTCCCTTGGTCAAAACTATAAATCCTTGAGTTGATGTTCATCTTCCTTTCTCAAGCTGCTTTTCACTGCTTTATTAAGGTGTGAGATAAGCATGTTTCCTTTATATATATTCCAAAGCTACAGTTTCAAGGATACAAGCAATATTCTAAAATTATACTTCAAGAGGTTATTATTGCAAAACTCTTTCAGGCTTAGCTACAAGCAAAAAGCAACATCCTTAACGCTTTAATTCCAATGTTCCTAAATCAACCAAGGTTAATTGCAAACAAAAGATAGGTTCAAAGGCCTTCTTCCATGCTTTACTTTCCTCAGTTATTGTTAGAATTCATCTTTATAACTGTCCCGTGGTCGGTCTCCACACATCTCACAATCACAAACACACACGTTGCCTGTTTGTACCTGACACCAAACACAGCTTGGTATTTCACAATATCCATTTTAATATTTGGAAAAAGCCAATCGTAAAATAGGTATTTTTCACAGAGCCAACCCCCGGGGCTGCCGCACGCTCAGTTTTCCATCCTGTCCCCGCTCAGTGATGCTGTTCCCAGGCAGGGACCGGGCTCAGCCCCAGCCCGGCTCGGCTCGGCTCGGCCGAGATCCGGAGCTTTCCCCGCGATCACAACTTTGCAGGCTCCCCCTCCTTTTCCTTCCCTGCGGGATTTCTGCTCCGAACGCTCCGGGTTTCCTGTTCCCAGCTGGGCAAGGGGAGGGACTGCCGGCCCTGGGGCCTCGCAAGCCGAGCTCTGCCTCCAGAGAAGAGGAGGAGGAGGAAGAGGAGGAGGAGGATGGGTCCGTCCCCCCAGCCCTTGCCCGGCTCCATGTCCCGCTCAGCACCGACACCATCCTCATCCTCACCGCACGGGAATGAAGGAGCAGAATCTGGGGATTTAAACTTTGGGGCAGATGAAAAAGCTCTGAAAAGATTGAAGAAGCTCTGAAGATATTGAGGAAGCTCTGAAGAGACTGAAGAAGCTCTGAAGAGACTGAAGAATCTCTGAAGATATTGAAGAAGCTCTGAAAACATTGAAGAAGCTCTAAAGATATTGAAGAAGCTCTGAAGGTATTGAAGAGGCTCTGAAGATATTGAGGAAGCTCTGAAGATATTGAAGAAGCTCTGAAGATATTGAGGAAGCTCTGAAGATATTGAAGATGCTCTGAAGATATTGAGGAAGCTCTGAAGATATTGAAGAGGCTCTGAAGATATTGAGGAAGCTCTAAGGATATTGAGGGAGCTCTGAAGATATTGAGGAAGCTCTGAAGAGATTCCTCTTTGCTGTCGACAGTCCCGGGGAGGATTTTCCAGCATGCCAGGGGGTAAGGAAAAGTTCCAGTTCATCGCCCCAGGTGCTGCAGGGTCCAGCTGCTCCCTAGGGCAGTATTCTGCCCCTGCCAGGGGTATGGGATGGGTGAGAGGATGGGAGCTGAGAAATCTGGAGTGGGAGAGCTGGCAGAGAGCTGTGAGGGATCCCCGGGCTTCTGGCACAGCCCAAACTGCTAAAGCAGCACTAAGGCACTTAAAGCTGAAGTGGTTACAGTGATTTGGTGGGAATGAGAAAGAAAATGGAACTGTTTCCAGACAGGAATAATGTGGAATTGTCAGAGAGTCTGGTGGAAGCATCACCTGAGTGAGTGCAGAGCGTGGTGTCTGCCCCAGCACAGCCCTGGGGTTCCAGGGAATGGTTGGGAATGGTTGGGAAGGGTTGGGAATGGTTGGAATGGCTGGGAATGGCTGGGAGTGGTTGGGAGTGGTTTGGAATGGTTGGGAATGGGAACAGAGCAGTGGAAGGTGTTCATGTGTCCTGACGCTCTCACCAGCAGGAGAGGGGAAGGAGGATGAGGAGCTGGAGGGTGAGGAGCTGGAGGATGAAGAGCTGGAGGATGAGGAGCTGGAGGATGAGGAGCTGGAGGCTCCGGAGGCTCCGTCAGCTGGGAAGAGCCGAGGCTCAGGAGCAGCAGGAGCAGGGTGGGCCTGGGGAGTGGTGTTCCACTTCTTCCTGGTGAGTGGGGAATGATCCAAACCCTCCCGGGGCTGGGGCAGGGGGATCTCCAGGACAGACTGACCCCATCCATCCCAGGGCACACCCCAGCCATGCCATTCCCTGTGGAATGCCCCCTGAAAACGTCTCAGTGATGGACAGGAGGGTCCCCTTGCCAGGATGGCTTTTCCCTGGTCAAACACATCACCCTCAAGGTATGTCAAACCCCAAAAGAGTGACAAACCCCAAAGGGGTGTCCTGTCCCCTCAGCAAGGGCAGTGAGCTGAGAGCCAGGCACTGACTGGGAGCAGCACACACTCTTGGGGGCTCTCTGGGAGGACCTGGCACCTCAACACCCCTTAAAGCCACCAATTCTCTGTGCCCCAGGCTTTATCTTCCCACCAGTGATGAATCAAGGAGTTGTGAAGCTTGGAGAAGCCCTTTAAGGTCACTGAGTCCAGCTGTAAAAAAGCACCATGCCCCCAAGCTAGGAGAGCTTTCCTCCCTTCAAATCCACCCCGAGTGACTCACTGGCAATCATTAACCCCCTGCCAGCAGGGAGACAGCAGGAGTTAAAATTCAGGACACAAACTGGCTGTCCTTTGCCCCTGTGGCAGAGAAATCCCGGGAAATTGCCCCAGTTAATGTCCATCCCTGCTGCCCTCATCCCCTCCCAGTGAGCTCCACACTGATCCATCTGACCATTGCTGCAGTACTAAAAAATAACTTCAAAGGGAAAAGGAACCTATGAAAACTGAGCTCTAGGATTGGAGGGAAAGGGAAAGGGGAAAGGGAAAGGGGAAAGGGAAAGGGAAAGGGAAAGGGAAAGGGAAAGGGAAAGGGAAAGGGAAAGGGAAAGGGAAAGGGAAAGGGAAAAGGAAAGGGAAAAGGGAAAAGGAAAGGGCAACTTTATTCCTCCCCTTTGGAAAATCAGTTTTCAAAGGGTTTTCTGAGGATCTGCTGAGGCCAAACTCACCATGGCCACCCCCAACCCACCCTGCTGGCATTCCCCAGCACCAGTCAAAGTGTCCCCGTTTGTTTCTCCCACACCCCCACAAAATGAGCAGAAGGAAAAGCTTTTCCTCCCTCCTGATGCCCTGTGGCACCTCCCCTGCACCCCCTCTCATGCCAGGTCAATGTGCTCGTGATGGGGATGCTCAAGACCTTTGGGATTTTCTTCGTGGCTTTCCGAGAGGAGATGGGGGGATCCTCAGAGCAGCTCAGCTGGATCGGCTCCATCATGTCCTCGCTGCGCTTCCTGGGAGGTGAGCTCCTGTCCCAGGGCCCTGAGGGGGCTCTGTGCACCCCATTCCCATCCCATTCCCACTCCAAACTGCTCCCAGCTGGACACAGCTGGCACCCACACGGGTCTGAGCAGGAATGTGCTCTAAACGCTGGGATGTTCAGATGGGATAGTGGGAAAAAATTGGAAATTGGGAAGAAATCCTTTCCTGTGAGGGAATCCTTCCCTTGTACAAGATTGTGTATGAGGATCAGGAGGGATTCTTCATTAGGAACTGGATTGACAGGACAAAGGGGAATGGGTTCTACTGGAAAAAGGGAAATTGGGGTTTGATATTGGAAAATCCTTTCTTTAGGATTTTTCCTCCTGAGAAGCTGAGAGGCCTCAGGAGGAAAAATGTAAACAATGATTATCTGCTGCTGTGGAATGCAACAGGTGCATCTGGGATTGGTCCATGTTGGATGTTTGTAATTAATGGCCAATCACAGCCCAGCTGGCTCGGAGAGAGTCCAAGACAGCTGCCCTTGTTATGATTCTTTGACATTCTATTCTATTCTTAGCTTAGCTAGCCTTCTGAGATGAAACCTTGCTTCTATTCTTTTAGTATAATTTTAATGTAATATATATCATAAAATAATAAATCAGGCCTTCTGAAACACGGAGTCAGATCCTCATCTCTTCCCTCATCCTGGGACCCCTGTGAACACGGTCACACATCCCAGCTTTACAACTTTCACAAAAGTTGTGGAGTTTTGATTATCTCCGCTAAACACTGTGTCCCCAGGGCTGAGCTGTGTCCCCATGGCTGTGTCCCCATGGCTGAGCTGTGTCCCCATGGCTGATCTGTGTCCCCATGGCTGTGTCCCCATGGCTGATCCATGTCCCCAATGCTGATCTGTGTCCCTGTTTCCCTCGCAGCCCCGCTGGTGTCCGTGCTGTGCTGCTGCCTGGGAGAGCGGCCGATCTCCATCCTCGGCGCTGGGCTGGTGGCTGGGGGCTGCCTGCTCAGCACCCAGGCCACCAGTGTCCCCTTCCTCTGCTTCTCCATGGGCTTCCTGCTGGGTGAGATGGGCATTGTTTTACTGCAGTGACAGTGAATCAGCTCCTTTAGCCTTAAACCTGGGGAAAAGGGGTTTTGTTCTGCAGGGGTTTGTTCAGCTGGAGGAGCTGAGGTGATCAGGGACAGGACCCAAGGAAGGAGCTGTGCCAGGGGGTTGGGATGGATCTCAGGGAAAGGTTCTTCCCCCGGGGAGTACTGGCACTGCCTGCCCTGCCAGGGGCACCCTGTGCTCCCAAAAACAGCCCAGGGCCCTCCTGGGTGGGTGAGGATCAGAGACTCATGCAAAAGCTGTGTCAGGGGAGATTTAGGCTGGATCTCAGGAAAGGTTCTTCCCCAGAAGGTGCTGGCACTACCCAGGCTCCCCAGAGAATGACAGCCCCGAGGCTGCCAGAGCTCCAGGAGGGTTTGGACAATGTTCCCAAGGATGCCCAGGGTGGGATTTGAGGGTGTCTGTACATGGTTGGATGTGATCCTGGTTGGATGTGATCTTTGTGGGTCCCTTCCACCTCAGGATATTCTGTAATTCCATGAAACTTCAGTGCCAAATCATCCCCAGCTCCTTTCTGTGAGAAAAACCCTGTGAACTCCCAAAGCTTCATGCTCAGAATAAAACATCAGTTTCAATATCCCAGTCCCAACCAACCTTGATAATTTCCTGGACCTACACAGATCCTGGCCTTTTAAAATCCCTTATAAAAGGGCAGAGCCTCCCAGACACCAAACCCACCCACCAAATCTCGCTCTCCCCTGAGTGTGAGAGCAGAAATCCTCTCCTTTCACCCAGGAACTGCCAGCTTGGGACAGCAGCACATGGAATCCCCACACAGGAGCCCCTTTTGGGCCTGGAAGGGGTTTGTGCCTTCCCTTGGCCTCAGTGGGGGTGTCCGAGGAGGAGCTCTCTGGGCTGGGTTTCTGGAGCTTTCCCAAGGCTGGGTCAGGGACATCTCTGCCATGGGGCACCATGAGTCTCTCTGGGGTGGGAACCTTTATTCTCATTTTCCCCCTTCCCCAGGGGTGGAGTTTCTCTGTGGTGGGAGCCCCTGATTCTCATTTTTTCCCTTCTCTCAGGGATAGACTTTGCCTGATGGAGACTCTCTGTGGTGGGAGTCTCATATTCTTGTTTTCCCCCTTCCACAGGGATGGAGTTGCTCTGGGGTGGAACTTTTATTCTCATTTTCCCCCTTCCCTCAGGGATGGGCTTTGCCTGGTGGGAGTTTCTCTGTGGTGGGAACTTTTATTTTAATTTTCCTTAGAGATAGGCTTTGCCTGATGGAGTCTGTGGTGGGAGTCTCGTATTGTTTTCCCCCTTCCCACAGGGATAGAGTCTCTCTGAGGTGGGAGCCTTTACTCTCATTTTTCCCTTCTCAGGGTTGGGCTTTGCCTGATGGAGACTCTCTGTGGTGGGAGCCTCTTATTCCCATTTTCCCCCTTCCCTCAGGGATAGAGTTGCTCTGGGGTGGGAGTTTCTTACTCTCATTTTCCCCCTTCCCTCAGGGACACGGTTTGCCTGATGGGAGTTTCTCTGCGGTGGGAACCCAATTCTGATTTTCCCCCTTCCCTCAGGGATGCAGTTTCTCTGGGGTGGGAGTCTCTCACTCTCATTTCCCCCTTTCCCCAGGGTTGGGCTTTGCCTGGTGGGAGTTTCTGTGTGGTGGAAGCCCCTAATTCTCATTTTCCCCCTTTCCCAGGGCTGGGCTTTGCCTGTCTGTACCAGGCAGCTGCAGTGGTCACAGCCAAGCGCTGCCAGGCTCGCCTGGGGCTCAGCAATGCCCTGGCCCGCTCGGGCATGGGGCTGACCTTCCTCATGGCCCCCTTCACCCAGCTGCTCATCGAGGCCTATGGATGGCAAGGTGAGAGGGCACAGGCTGCCCACAGCAGCTGTGGGTCCCTGGCAGTGCCCAAGGCCAGGCTGGATGGGTTTGGAGCAGCCTGGCACAGTGGAAGATGTCCCTGCCATGACAGGGGGTGGGATGGAAGCAGCTTGAGGGCCCTTTCCAACCCAAACCATAATTTTTTTTGTTCCCTGCCTTCCAAATCAGCTGCCCCCAGCCTGCAGAGGCACCCAGCTCAAAGCTGCCAAGGGTTCTGTAAATTCCAGCTCTATGCACAGGAAAAAATTAATATATAATATATAAATTAATTTCAAGGAGCCAAAACATTTCATTGACAAGGAGCTTGCCAGCGTCAGGGTGATGCACAGCCTGGATTGCAGATCCCTGCTGCTGTACAGAACCTTGCTTCTCACTGAGCACAAAACAATCCCTGAGTCCCCTGTGGCTGCCCCTGGATCCCTGGAAGTGTCCAAGGCCAGGTTGGAGCAATTTGGGGTAGTGAAGGTGTCCCTGCACATGGCAAGGGTGGAATGGATGGGCTTTGAGGTCCTCCCAACCCAAACCATTCTCCCAGGATATCTCTGAATACCCAGGATTCTCTGATTGTAATTTGGCACCATTATAATCTGGAATTTCTCTCTGGAAGGCATCCAGAGTTTCAAACTCCTTCCTCTGAAGGCAGAGAAGCCTCTCCCATCCCAACCATTCCCACAGCTGCCTTAGGGAGGCAAACAGGTTCCAGTCTGGATCAGCCCTACAGGGGCAAAGTCCTTCCAAAGCTGCAGCTGGATCCTGTTCCTTCCAATTCATCAGCTCTGACAGGGAATTTGGGGAGATCTGCAGGCTCTAAGAGGCTCTTCTTAAAATTCAACACACCAAGGAATGATTCTCCCTCTTCTAGGATAGTCTGGGGACATCTTGGTAATAATTAAACACTTAATCAGTCATTAAAATCAGAGTCAAAACACAGATCTCAGAAATCAAACCCAGAAATCCCTCATTAAAATCAGAGTCAAAGCACAGATCCCAGAAATCAAAACCAGAAATCCCTCATTAAAATCAGAGTCAAAGCACAGATCTCAGAAATCAAAACCAGAAATCCCTAATTTTACTGTAGTGTTTCAAGACCATCTTGAAGGTCCATCATGAGGAATGAGGAGAAGCAAAACAGAGCCCAGAGGTAGCTGTGGATTTGTTCTGTGCATCACAGCAAAATGAACTTCCAGTTAGAAAAGCAGGAATAAAATCCCTGTTTTGTTAATTCCTGCAGAAGAAGGCAAACAGAGTTTTCTCCATGGCCAGTGAAAATCACACCCTGTTCTAAAATGCCATT
Organism: Ammospiza caudacuta; assembly: GCF_027887145.1. NCBI lineage: Eukaryota > Metazoa > Chordata > Aves > Passeriformes > Passerellidae > Ammospiza > Ammospiza caudacuta. The sequence continues at coordinate 3,740,582 of NC_080616.1, read as the reverse complement.
TCCTGCTGCTCCCCACTTCCAACCCAAGAACAACCCCCCTTTTTCCTCCCCTCAGGTACTCTGCTGATTTTTGGAGGTATCATGCTGAACCTGGTGCCCTCCAGCATGCTGCTGTGGCCTGCCAGCCCCCATCTGCCTCAGAAATCTGCCAAAAATCATCACCAGGGGTCTCCAGGGGCAGAGAAGGATCCAGAAACTCCTGGTGGGTGTTCAGATGGAAGCACCCAGAGGGAATTTCAGCTTCTCCATGCACAGGAGAGACTGGTGGTGCCCCATGGCAGAGATGTCTCAGAGCCAGCAGATCCATCTGCCTTGGGAGATCTGCAGAAACCCAGCCTGGAGAGCTCCTGCTCAGAAACCCTCACCAAGGCCAGGAGAAGCCACCAAACCCCTGCAGCCACCACAAAGGAACCTCCTCAGCCTCTGCTGGACTTCTCCCCGCTGAAGGATCCCGTTTTCTACATCTTCACCTGGTCCTTCCTCTTCAGCCACCTGGCCTATTTCGTGCCCTTCTTCCACCTGGTGGCCAGAGCCAGGACCCTGGGCTTGAGCAGCAGGGATGGCTCCTACCTCATCGCCGTGGCTGGTAGGCACAGGGACCTCCACACCCCCAGCTCACAGGAAAACACCCCAATTCTGCCCCAAAGTGGCCCCAGATATGTCCTGAGATGGATCCTCCTGGGTGCTTCTCCCAGGGCCATGATCCCACATCCTCCCTGCTCCCAAAAATCCCAAATCTTCCCTTAAAAGGTGCTCTGGGCCCACCACAGTCCCTGCTGGGCTTAAACCCACAGGCCAGAGAAGCATCCAAAACCCTCCAGTTTGACCCAAAAGGGAGAAATTCAATAGTGGGGGAAAACCTCCCACATTAATGAGGATCCAGGCATTTGGACTGGCACATCCCAAACTCCAAGTGGGGAAAAGAGAAGGCACAATCTCCAAAACCCAAACCCATGCCTGGCTTTAAGGCACATCCCCCAAAACCCAAACCCCAAAAATTAAATTCATGCTTGGGTTTAAGGCACACTCCCTAAAAACCAAACCCCAAAACCCAAACCCATGCTTGGTTTTAAGGCACACTCCCCAAAACCCAAACCCATGCCCAGATCCAGGCATTTGGATTTGGAATATCCTCCTCAAATTGGGGGAAAACAAGGCACAGTCCTCAAAAATCAAATCCATGCATGGTTTTAAGGCACACTTCCCAAAACACAAACCCCAAAAATCAAATTCATGCTTGGTTTAAGGCACACTCCCCAAAAATCAAACCCAAGCCTGGTTTTAAGGCAGATTCCCCAAAACCCAAACCCATGCCTGGTTATAAAGAACAGTTCCCAAACCCAAACCCATGCTTGGTTTTAAGGCACACTCCCCAAAACCCAAACCCATGCCCAGATCCAGGTATTTGGATTTGGAATATCTACCTCAAAGTGGGGTTAAAACAAGGGACACTCCCAAAAACCAAACCCATGCATGGTTTTAAGGCACATTCCTCAAAAACCTAAACCCATGCCTGGTTTTAAGGCACACTCCCCAAAACCCAAACCCCTGCCTGGTTTTAAGCCAGGATTAACACTAAAGCCATCGTGGGGTAAGAAAGTGGCTCCAGCCTGAGTCAGCAGCAAATATTTTATTGTACAAAAATACAAAACTTTTATTTCTGCAGTGTTGGGGAATATTCAGCAGTGTGGGGTTGTGGAGGTGTTAGGATCCCCAAGAATTACTGGGATATTTGGGATTAGGAGTGGGAGGGACACAGGGCTCAGTGGGACATGAGCTCATTCAAGAGCTCTTGATCTTTGCTTCATAAAAATGTAACAAGAAATGTAAAAAACAACTCTCAAAAGTCCAACTCTGAAAACCCAGACTCTCAAAACCCCAACAACTAAAAGGCTGCTGAGCCTCTAAAATGTCTGGGTTTCTATAAAACGCCTGGGGTTTTAGAAAAATTAAATTTAAGAATTTAAATGATTATAAAATAAATAGAAAATAAAATATTAGGGTTAGTATAAATATTCAAGTGTAACACAAATAATGTATAAAAATAATATAAATAATATATTATAAAATACTGTAAAATAGAACTATATTAGAAAATATAATATGTAATATTGTATTATAATGTATAGTAAAAATAGAAAAATATTAAAAATATGCAAATACTAAATAATAAATACAGTAATGTGAAAGTATTATTTACCTATATGAAATACACTTATAGAAGTTAATATAGTAATATAGTAGAAAAAATATAATATAATATCATACATGTATATTATATTAATTATATTACTGATAATAAACTATAATTGGAATAATACAGAACATTATGAATAATATAAAATATAAAATAGATAAATTTATAATATCTAATAAATTTATATGAAGCAATAATATCTAAAAATATCTAGAAATGATACTATTTCAACCTTACACAAAGTCAATATATTACATATACTACAAATAATAAATAAAATACTATAAAATATAGCTAAATTTATATCTAATAAATGTATATGAAATAATAATATACAAAATATCTATAAATAATAGAATTTCTATATTACACAAAGTATCAATATATTACATATATTACAAATAATAAATAAAATACTATAAAATACTATAAAATAGAGCTAAAATTATAATATCTAATAAATGTATATGAAGCAATAATTTATTAAAAATCTAGAAATAATAGAATTTCCATATTACGCAAAGTCAAGTCTCAATATATTACATATACTATAAATAATAAAAATAATTATATAAAATACTATAAAATACAGCTAGATTTATAATATCTAATGAATTTATATGAAGCAATAACATATAAAAATACCTAGAAACAACAGAATTTCAATATTGCACAAAGTCAAGTCTTAAGTTATTACATATACTACCAATAATAAATATAATCATATAAAATACTGTAAAATCCAGCTAAATTTATGATATGTAATAAATCTATATGAAGTTTAAAATAATTTGTAAAAATAATAATTCATAAAAATAATTTGTAAAAATATCTAATAATGTATAAAAAGAATTTATAATAATCAATTATAAATAATTTATTAAATAATAATTTTATAAACAAGTTTATAATAATTTATAAAATAGTTTATAAAACAATAATAATTTATAAAAATAAATATAATTGATAGAAATACCTAGAAATAATAATTTATAAATAATTTATAAAAATACCTAGAAATAACAGAATTTAAAGATGACACGAAGTCTCTGAGCGCTCCTGTTCCCTCAGGCATCACGGAGATGCTGAGCCAGCTGCTCTCGGGCTGGGTGGCCGACCACAACTGGACCAAGAAGTACCATTTCCATGTCACCTACCTGCTCCTGAGCGGGGCCACCAACCTGCTGGGGCCGCTGGCCACCTCCTTCCACCTGCTGCTGGCCTACACCGTGGCCCTGGCCACCTTCTGCGGGGGCTTCATGGCCCTGGTGCTGCCCGTGCTGGTGAGTGCTGATGGGCCCAACAGGGCTGGGGGTGCTGATCCTGTCCCAAAATCAGAACCATCCCAAAACCATCCTGGGACAACCAGAACCAGAACCATCCCAAATCACCTGGGAGGGACACCCAGAACCAGAACCAGAACCATCCCAAAATCACCAGGGAGGGACACCCAGAACCAGAACCATCCCAAAATCACCTGGGAGGGACACCCAGAACCAGAACCATCCCAAAATCACCTGGGAGGGACACCCAGAACTATCCCAGAATCACCTAGAACACCCATAAACCAGAACCATCCCAAAGTCATCCTAAGACACCCAGAACCAGCCTAGATTGACCTAGAACACCCAGAACGAGAACCAGAACTGTCCCAGAATCACCTGGGGCACCCAGAACCATCCCAAAATCACCAGGGAGGGACACCCAGAACCATTCCAGAATCACCTGCGACACCAGAACCATCCCAAAACCATCCTGGGACATCCAGAGCCATCCCAGAATCACCTGGGACACCCAAACCATCCCAGAACCAGAACCATTCCAGAATCACCTGAGAGGGACACCCAGAACCAGAACCATTCCAGAATCACCTGGTAAACCCAGAACCATCCCAAAATCACCTGGGACACCCAGAACCATCCCAGAATCACCTGGTAAACCCAGAACCATCCCAAAATCACTTGGGACACCCAGAACCATCCCAGAATCACCTGGGACACCCAGAACCACCTGGGACACCAAGAACCATTCCAGAACCAACTGAGAGGGACACCCAGAACCAGAACCATCCCAAAATCACCTGGAACACCCAGAACGATCCCAAAATCACCTGGGACACCCAGAACCATTCCAGAATCACCTGGGACACCCAGAACCATTCCAGAACCACAACCAGAACCATCCCAGAATCACCTGGGACACCAAGAACCATCCCAAAATTACCTGGGACACCCAAAACCATTCCAGAATCACCTGAGAGGGACACCCAGAACCAGAACCATCCCAAAATCACCTGGAACACCCAGAACCATCCCAAAATCACCTGGGACACCAGAACCATCCCAAAATCATCCTGGGTGTCCCAGAACACCCCAAAATCATCAGGGACACCCAGACCTGCAGCAGGGCTCCCCTGGACACCACGCGGATGCTCCCAGGGCTGGAGCCAGCCTGGAGAGCTGGGAGTGCTCAGCCTGGAGAGGAGAAGGCTCCAGGGAGAGCTCAGAGCCCCTGCCAGGACCTAAAGGGGATCCAGGAGATTCCCTTGGTGCCCCTTCCAGAGCCTTAAGGGGCTCCAGGGAGAGCTCAGAGCCCTTCCAGAGTTAAAGGGGTTTCAGGAGATCCCCTTGGAGCCCCTTTCAATGCCCAGAAGGGATCCAGGAGATTCCCTTAGAGGCCCTTCCAGAGCCTAAATGGGATCCAGATCCCATTGGAACCCCTTCCAGAGCTAAAGGGGCTCCAGGAGAGCTGCAGAGGGCCTGGGGACAAGGGATGGAGGGACAGGATGAGAGGGAATGGCTTCCCACTGCCAGAGGGCAGGGATGGATGGGATATTGGGCAGGAATTGTTCCCTGTGAGGGTGGCAGGCCCTGGCACAGGTGCCCAGAGCAGCTGTGGCTGCCCCTGGATCCCTGGCAGTGCCCAAGGCCAGGCTGGATGGGGCTGGGACCAACCTGGGACAGTGGAAGGTGTCCATGGCAAGGGTGGAATGGATGGGCTTTGAGGTCCCTTCCAACCCAAACCATTCTCCCAGGATATCTCTGGATACCCTGGCAGTGCCCAAGGCCAGGCTGGACAGGGCGTGGAGCAGCCTGGGGCAGTGGAAGTGTACCCACCATGGTGGGGTGGAATGAGAAGGGCTTGAAGGTCCCTTCCAAGCCAAACCATTCTATAATAAATGCAAAAATCTGCAACATCTCAGAGCTGGCTGCCCCCAGCTCAGCCCATCAGGCCAGGGCTGCTCCTGGGCTCCCCTGGCAGGGGAACTGCTGTGCCCAGGGCTGTGGTGTCCCCTGAGCCCAGGGCTGGCTCTGGGCTCCCCGAGTGTCCCTGGGCTCAGCACCAGCACTGAGCACCCTCACACTGAAGGGGCAGCTGAAGGATTCACACCTGAGTGAGGGGAGCAGAATTTGGGGCCTGGCCACTGCTCCTGCTCCCTCCCGTGTGGGCCCAGCCAAAGAAAATCCTCTGAAACCTCAAATAATAAAAGAGATATGAAATAACTCTCCCAAATAATGAAATATAGCTGGTTTAGATTAGATTTTAGGAAAAAATCCTTCTCTTGAGGGTGCTGAGGCCCTGGCACAGGTGCCCAGAGCAGCTGTGGCTGTCCCTGAATCCCTGGCAGTGCCCAAGGCCAGGCTGGAGGGGGCTGGGACCCACCTGGGACAGTGGAAGGTGTCCATGGCAAGGGTGGAATGGATGGGCTTTGAGGTCCCTTCCAACCCAAACCATTCTCCCAGGATATCTCTGGATACCCAGGATTCCCTGATCCAGGCAGGGAGGCACCATTATAATTTGGAATTTCTCTCTGCAAGGCATCCAGAGTTTCAAACTCCTTCCTCTGAAGGCAGAGAAGCCTCTCCCATCCCAGCCATTCCCACAGCTGCCTTAGGGAGGCAAACAGGTTCCAGTCTGGATCAGCCCTACAGGGGCAAAGTCCTTCCAAAGCTGCAGCTGGAGAGGAAATTCCTCAGGAAAAAAGAATTAAATAATCTCTTGTGCTTAAAAAAAAAAAAAAATCAATTAATCTCTTGTGCAATGCATTCCTATGAAGCCAGTCACTAATTATCCATTTTGGTTTCCAAACAGGTGGATCTGGTGGGTGTGGAGAAGCTCCACAGCAACCTGGGCTTTGCTGCTTTCTTTGCAGGGATAGCAGCCATGGGAGGACCCCCTCTGGCAGGTGAGTGATGATTTATAAAACCCTCACCCACCCCAGAAATCCAGGGATAAACCATGCTGCTGCTTCACTCTCCTACAGGGATTCATCCCAGGATGGGTTTTCTGTTCAAACAGAGAGAGAGAAAACAAAAAATCCTATTTCAGAAATGTATTTGTATAGACAGGCAACATTTTGGTTGGGAATTTGCAAAATCCAACCAGCAGCTTGGAAAATGCTGCCTGAAGTATTTGGAAAATGATGCCTGGAGTATTTGGAAAATGATGCCTGGAATATTTACAAGATGCTGCCTGGAATATCTGAAAAATGATGCCCGAAATATTTGGAAAATGCAGTGAAGCTCCATGTGCAGAGTTCAGCCCTGAGCACAGCAGGGTAACAAGCACATTTCCATGGATTTTACTCCCAGTGGTGCTAAAATAACACTGAACTTGGACTGGAGGGACTGGAGGGGAAGAAAGGACAGACTGAGCAAGGTTCCCACCAGGCAGAGGCACTGACACACCAGGAGAAGGCTCAGTAATCTCTTGTTTTGACAGAGATTACACAGCTCAGCCGCCACAGCTCTGGGCCCTGAGATAAGGAGCATGAAAAGCCTTTGCTCTTCTCCCTCTGCCAGGAAACCAAGGCAGCTGGGAGGATTTGGGAGATTTCAAGTGCTTAGAAATGAGTGTCCAGCATCTCTAAGGAGCAGAGGAATTGTTCTCATCCAAACAGCTTGGCCAGGACAAAGCTTTCCCTTCCCTGCAGCCCTGGGCAGCATTTGAGGGGGGATTCTGCCCCTCTGCCCCATTCAGAGCTGCTCCAACCCTGGGGAACATCAGGAGGACTTGGAGCTGCTGGAGATAAGAGGAGCCCATGGAGATCTCCAAGGGCTGGAGCCAGGCTGGGAGAGCTGGAGCGCTCACCTGGAGAGGAGAAGGCTCCAGGGAGAGCTCAGAGCCTAAAGAGGATCGGGGAGAGCTGGACAGGGATTTGGGACAAGGGAAGGAGGGACAGTGTCACTGTCATATTTTATGAAACATCCTGGTGAAGGGATTTTTCATAAAATATGACAGTGACAGGACACAGAGAATGGCTTCTGCTGGCAGAGGGCAGGGTTAGATGGGATATTGGGAAGGAATTGTTGCCTGTGAGGGTGAGGAGGCCCTGGCACAGGGTGCCCAGAGCAGCTGTGGATCCCTGGCAGTGTCCAAGGCCAGGCTGGATGGGGCTTGGAGCAGCCTGGGACAGTGAAGGTGTCCCTGCCCATGGCAGGGGTGGAATGGGAAGAACTTTAGGGTTCTTTCCAACCCAAACCATCATTTTTCATTCCTTGCCCTCCAAATCAGCTGCCCCCAGCCCACAGAGGTGCCTGGCTGGAAGCTGCCAAGGGTTCTGTAAATTCCAGCTCCATGCAAAGTTTCAGCAACTTTCTTTCTATAAAAATTCTATTCTTTCTATAAAAATTAATATTCCCAATCAACATCCCTGGGTTCTGCCCTGCCTCTGGATGCAATTTCAAGGAGCCAAAACATTTCATTGACCAGAAGCTCCCCGGTGTCAGGGTGATGCACAGCCTGGATTGCAGATCCCTGCTGCTGCACAAGGTGTGCACTGAGCACAAAACAATCCCTCAGTTCCCTGTGGGTGCCCCTGGATCCCTGGAAGTGTCCAAGGCCAGGCTGGATGGGTTTGGAGCAGCCTGGGACAATGGAAGGTGTCCCTGCCATGGCAGGGGGTGGAATGAGAAGAACTTTAGGGTTCTTTCCAACCCAAACCATCAGTTTTCATTCCTTGCCCTCCAAATCAGCCGCCCCCAGCCTGCAGAGGCACCCAGCTCAAGGCTGCCAAGGGTTCTGTAAATTCCAGCTCCAAGCACAGGAAAAAAATTAATATTCCCAATCAACATCCCTGGGCTGGTTCTGCCCTGCCTCTGGATGCAATTTCAAGGAGCCAAAACATTTCATTGACCAGGAGCTCCCCGGTGTCAGGGTGATGCACAGCCTGGATTGCAGATCCCTGCTGCTGCACAAGGTGTGCACTGAGCACAAAACAATCCCTCAGTTCCCCGAATCCCCTGGCACAGACACAGCAGGGGCTAAACACCCTGGCTGTCACTTATCCACACTCACATTGCAGTTAAAAAAGTTAAATTTCCATCCAGCTGCAATATTTCTGCACTAATGGGAAGCTTTTTGCTCTCTGCAGTGGGTTTGTAAAGCAGGTTTCCTGCAAAAAGCTTTGCACAGAAATCAGGCTTAAGGCAGGTGGGATAAATAAAGGCCAAATAAAGCCAAGGAGCAAAACAATTCCTGATCCATCTCATTACAGGCAGAGCAAGATGGAAACAATCCAGAGCTCAAGGATCCAAGATAAATTCTACAATTTTCTCTTGCAATGCAGTTTTAAGTGTGAAAACTGAGTGAGATCAAAAACTCCTAATGAAATGTCCAAAGCCATCTGCTCCTTGCAGAAAGCAGGATTTAAATGCTCTGGATTTGGTGCTCTCACCTCCTAGAAACCTTGAGTTTAGAATTACAATTTCATCAAACTCAAGTGTTTTTGCACAGTAGAAATAATGATGATGGATAATGAGAACTGCAAAGGTTAAAACTGCCTAATTTACATATTAGACCAAAGCCTAATGCAAGGAAAAGGTGACTTACCTGAAACAATCCAGAGCTCAGGATCCAGGATAAATTCTGCAATTTTCTCTTGCAATGCAGTTTTAAGTGTGAAAAATGAGTGAGACCAAAAACTCCTGATGAAGTGTCCAAAACCATCTGCTCCTTGCAGAATGCAGGATTTAAATATTCTGTGAGACCCTGGGATTTGGTGCTCTCACCTCCCGAAAAATTTGAGTTCAGTATTACAATTTCATCAAACTCAAATGCTTTTATACAGTGGAAATAATGATGATGGACAATGAGAACTGCAAAGGTTAAAACTGCCTAATTTACATATTAGACCAAAGCCCAACACAAGGAAAAGGTGACTTACCTGCAAATCTGTTCAGCTGAAAGCCCTGAAATCCAGGGCAGGACCCAAAGGGAAAGTCTGGAGTCTCCCTCAGAGCTCCCCATGCACTGGCACCTCTGGATGCTGAAATAACCCAGCCCAAAGCAGAATAAACATAATTTTGGCAGCCTGGAGCAAGCTGAGGAGAGAAGGGCACAGTTTATTTTCACAAGCAGTACAAATCACTGACTCAAAATGCAAAAGAGCTGAACCAAAGCATGTAATGAAAATTCTAGAAAATATTCCAGCCACCAGAGGACAAACTACAGTCCCAAGAAATTTGGGTGGTGAAAAGGGAGAGGATGGAGTCATCAAAAGCTCTGCTGCCACACGTATTTAGATGTTTGCTAAATTTTACCTTCTCCTTCCACTGAATTTTACTCCTCAGGGCATCAAGAATAAATAAAAATTCTGATTAAAGATCAGCAGTGCCATTTGAACAGCCTGAGCCAGCTGGTAGCAGCAGCAGTGCTGGGAATGTTTAGTTTGGATTACATTGCTGGGATTTACCAGCATTCCTCAAAAAACTGCTGCTTTGCTGGGGTTTGAACACCACAAGCTCCTAATTCAGCTTTCTGCAGCAGGAGTGATTATTGTTTTGTTTTGGAAATTAATTTGGGGCACAGAGACTGGAGTTGCTTCAGAAGGTTGGGGTGTGATGGAGTTGGTGGCTGTGCTGCCAGTGAGGCAATGCTGGTAAATCCCACTGCACCTAAATCCCATCCAGCACCAAAAAAACCCAGGAAAATAATAAAAAATAAAAAAAAAAAAAAAAAAAAAAAAAAGAAAGAAATATCCTGAAGGATATTTTAAGAATTGCAATGAATCAGAGCTCTACTGGAGCACTCTGTTCCTCTCACAAATAACTACGTCAGCATTTCTTTCCAAATCCCAGAGACTTCCAGGCAGCAGGAACAGAAACTCCTGGGAATGAACCCCAGGGTCAGGGGAGAGGCCCCCAGTGCAGCAGCAGGGCATGGATCCCAGGAGGGGATGGATCCCACAGGGGATGGGAAACAGGGGATGGATTCCACCAAAGGGTGGATCCAAGGAGGAGATGGATCCCACCACAGGATGGATCCCAACATGGGATGGATCTCATGAGGGGATGGATCCCAGCAGGGCATGGATTCCATGAAGAGGTGGATCCCAACAGGGCATGGATCCCAGCAAGGCATGGATCCCACCAAGAGGTGGATCCCACCACAGGAGAGATCCCACTGTGGGATGGATTGATGGATCCCAACATGGGATGGATCTCAGCAGGGGATGGATCCCACCAGGGCATAGATCCCACCAAGGGGTGGATCCCAGGAGGGAATGGATCTCACCACTGCCAAAGGGCAGGGATGGATGGGAGAGATCCCATCATGAGATAGATCTCTCCAGGTGATGGACCCCACCATGAGATGGATCCCACCACAGGACAGATCCCAGCAAGGGATGGATCCCACCACGGGATAGATCCCACCAGGGGATGGGTACCACCATGGGATGGGTCCCACCAAAGGGTGGATCCCACCAGGGGATGGATCCGACTACAGGATGGATCCCATCAAGGGATGGATTCAAGGAGAGGATGGATCCTACCAGGAGATGGATCCCACCACAGGACTGATCCCAGCAGGGATGGATCCCACCATGAGGTGGATCCCAGCAGGAGATGGAACCCACCATGGGATAGATCCTACCAGGTGGATCCCAGCAGGGCATGGATCCCACCACTGCCAAAGGGCAGAGATGGATGACAGAGATCCCAACATGAGATGGATCTCTCCAGGGGATGGATCCCAGCAGGGGCTGCGTACCACCACAGGACAGATCCCACCATGGGATGGATCCTCTTCTCCAGCTGCAGCTCCTCCAGCACGTGGCTCCCAGGCCATCCCTGAGGAGCAAACACACACAGGGACTCCCCCTGAGACAGCAGTGAGCCAGGACAAACTGAAACTGGGCAAAAGCAGCTGAGCTGTGCTTTATAAACCCTTCTGTGGAAATCCACGGCAGGGAATGTCAGTGCCTCTGCTCCAGCACAGATCCCAAACCTCACTGGCACCCTCCCTGAGCCCAGGACCTCAGGGACTGCATCCTGTCCCTTCCTGGGTTTGAGAAGCCAAATTCTGGGCCAGATCTGCTGTTTGTGGAACTCAGGGTCTGTATCCTGTCCCCTCCTGGGTTTGAGAAGCCCAGTTCTGGGTCAGACCTGCTGTTTGTGGAACTCAGGACTGTATCCTGTCCCTTCCTGGGGTTAAGAAGCCAGGTTTGGGCCAGATCTGCTGTTTCTGGACCTCAGGGACTGCATCCTGTCCCTTCCTGGGTTAAGAAGCCAAATTCTGAGCCAGATCTGCTGTTTGTAAACTCAGGGAAGCCCATGGATGTCTGGATTCCATGGATGTCTGGATTCCATGGATGTCTCCAGAGGAATTGCATTTCACACTAGCAGCAGATCTGGCTCAGCTGCTGCCCCACAGCCACCCACCCCACCCCACATTTGGGACTGGATTAGGGGTTTTATGTGCAGCAGCAGCATCTCCCAGAAGAATCTAATTTAGCAGAATCTAAAACTTTGCAGATTTTAGACTCAAAGAGAGGAACTCTCCACCTTTCAAAGTTCTGCCCAGAGCCCAGATGATTTGCCAGGACCAAACCCAACACTTGGAGGTCACTTTAAAAGGTGACCTGAACCCTCCAGACATTCCTGAGGCTCAGTGGAATTCAGCTTTTCCTTTTAAGTCCTCCCAGAGCTACTTTTATCAAGTTCACTTCCAGCTCCTGGCCTGGGGTGTCTCCTGTTAGACAAAGGACATGAAAGTGGGTCTGCTCACAGAAGACAAGGCTGGAGAACATCTGGTTTGCAGCCCAGATGTTGCAAATACCAACATGTGCAAGTCATCCCTTCAATCCAAGAGAATCTTCCATCAGCCACTTTTGGCCCACTTACTTAAACAGGAAAAAAAATAAAAATCAGGGATTAAATTCACATTAAATTAAACACCATGTCCAACTACAAGGATCAAAGTTGGCTCTGGGAAAAATGACCTGCATGTCATTTCCTTACAGGAAATGCTGCCCAGGAAGAGTTAAAATAATTTAAGGAAAATATCTGAGCAATTCTTAGATGAGAACACACATCCTTTGCCTCCCACCCACCTCCCTGAATTATTTTTTTCCCTGAGAAAAATCCTCCAGCTTTAATAACAACCTTCTCTCCTGCAGGGTGGCTCTATGACTACACCCAGACCTACGCCTGCTCCTTCCTCTTTGCTGGAGCCTGTGCTCTCATCTCACCCCTTTCCTTCTTCTTCGAGCCTGCAGCCCAAAAATGGAAGCTAAAAAAAGCCAATTTGAACAAAAACTGAAGTTTTAAAGGCTGGGCTTTGATCATATCTACGTGGGAAAGCCATTGCCTGAACTGGGAAGGATCAACAGCAGCAACACTGAAAATACCAGAATATTCCAAAAGAATTGTAATTTTTGGATGTCAGATTCAGTTTGGATAGCTGGATATTTGTGCTGATTAAAGCCAGCTGAGAAATGCACAGTGTGAAGTGTATGGGGGGAATGCAGCCCATGGTGGTGCCTCTGCTCCTGAGCTGGGTTTTTGTGCCTCTCAGATTGAATCCTCAGCTCTGTCCTGACTCACTCACCTGGTGGCATGAGCAGCTCCCAGTGCCAGAGATTGCAGCTCATTTCTGCTCACTGGCCCTGGGGAGGGACGAGGGCAGGGACAGGGAGGGCAGGGAGATCCTTCCTTCCATGAGGATCCTGCAGGGGCTCCTCTCTCTGGGGCAAGGATGCTGCAGTGGGGCCACTCCACATCCCAGCACAGCCACTGCCACAGCACACAAGACCTGGGGGAAAAACCAGTTTGAATTAAAGCCAGATAATATAAATAATATAATAATATAATATAAACCACAACACAGCAAAGTCAGAGACCAAACCCACCCTCCCCAGCTTCCCAACCCTCCAGAGACTCCTGTCATGGACATATTTTATGAAAAATCCTTTTACTAGGATCTTTTCTCCTGAGAAGCCTCAGAGGAAAAGAAAAACAATAATTATCTGCTGCTGTGGAATGCAACAGGTGAATCCTTGATTGGTCTTGTGTGGTTGTTTTTAATTAATGGCCAATCACAGTCAGCTGGCTCAGACTCTGGTCAGTCACAAGATTTTATTATCATTTCATTCCTTTCTATTCCTTTCAAGCCTTCTGATGAAATCCTTTCTTCTATTCCTTAGTATAGTTTTAGTAGATCATTTTCTTTTAATACAATATATATAATAAAATAATAAATCAGCCTTCTGAAACATGGAGTCAAGACTCTCATCTCTTCCCTCCTCCTGGGACCCTGCAAACACTCCCAGGGATCCCATTCCAGAGGCAGCTCCAGTGCTGAGCCTGGATCCAACCAGCATCCCACAGATTTAATTTGGATGGATAAGACACAACACAGCAGCCTGGAATTTCTTTCCAGTAGTGAAAGTCCCATTTTTTAAAATCTGCTATTTAAAATTATTATTGTAAAAAATTTGGTATTTGAAATTTTGATGGTAAAAAATTGGTATCTGAAATTATTATGGTAAAAAGTTCGGTATTTGAAATTATCATGTCAAACTGGGATATTCATTCCAGCCAATGGTATCCTTCTCTTTACCTTTCCTTTTTTATTATTAAGGAGATAATGATATTATTTATTAATAATAATAAATATTAATAATATTTATATTATTACATTTCCTTTATTATCAAATAATATATATTATATTATATTATATTATATTATATTATATTATATTATATTATATTATATTATATTATATATTTTCCTATTAATTATTAAGGAGATTTAATTATCCTATTTTTTTCTCACCCCTTTTATTCCTCATCCCTTTTTTTTTAATATTAAGGCAGCAAGAGAGTGGTTTCCCCTATAGAAACACTCCTTTAAACTGTGAAACAGGTTATTTCAAGCCCAAAATGAGATGGTTTATATTTAATAAAAAGCTACAGAATGCTGTAACAGTTTCAAGGAGCTCCAACACTGTCACAGGTAAGAAAATTCCTCAACAGATGATGGACCAAATCCAGCGCTTACACAATTACACAGTGCCAAGAAAACTGTGCTTAAAACAGGGAAAAATTTCATGGAATGGGGAATCAGTGCTATAAACCAGATCATTTTTCATATGCTGTTTGACAGCTTTTCCTAGGAATCTGCAGGCACAAAATGCTTTGGGAATTGTCCTTTTCACTGGAACCATCCTCAATTTACACCTGAAACCTCAGCACCCACCACCCTGGGGTTGGGATGGAGCAGAGAATATCTGACCCAGGACAGGATCCCCAGTGGGGCATTTTCCAAGGCACCAGGATTTCTGGATAAAATGATTATTTCTGAGGTGTTTAAGGCACTGGGAGTTGCAGGGGGATGAACCAAACTCAGCCAATCCTGCACTGAGGCCTCAGCCAAGCCCTTCTGCAGCAGGGATGAAGCTTTCATTATAAAAAATTTGAGTTTTCACCTTGTGAAACAATAAAGTTCCTCACTCTCACCAACTCAAAAATACCAGCAGCTTTGCTGCTCTAACAGGAACCATGTGGGAGGATTTCCAATCCTGAAGCTTTAGGATTTTAGCATTTCTTTCTGGAAGGCATTTTAGGATTTTAGGGTTTTTTCTGGCTTTTAACAGAGTGGGACCAAAGCTCTGTGGGGATGGAAGGAGCCACCCCAGCTGCTCCCACTCTACACAATTCCAACACCTTTTATGCTCTGCTCTCTCCCTGTAAATGAAGCCTCTGCTCAACACCTTCCTCCTTTCAACACAAGCCCTGTGGTATTTTCACCTCTTTTACCACCAAGAAACAACTCAGCAGGATGTGGTGTCCACACCTCCCACCCCATCCACACCCACTGGAATTGTTTTATATTATTTATACGTTATTTTAATTAATTTATATATATTATTTAAATTTTGTGTTATTTTATATAATTTAAAATATTTCAATAAATATTATTTATATTTCATATTATTCCATACAAACGTTTATATATTGATATATAATTATTTATTTATACATATTACTTTTAATTTATATAATTTTATAGTGTTTTAATATACTTAATATTTATTTATTTATACATATTACTTATATTTTATATAATTCCATAAAAACGTTTATATATTAATATATAATTATTTTATTTATCTATACATATTACTTATATTTTATATAATTTTATAGAATTTTAAATACATTTTCTATATAATTATTTATTTATACATATTATGTATATTTTATATTATTTTACAGATTTTTTTATATATTTTATATATATTATTTAATTTATTTATACATATTATGTATATTTTATATTATTTATAAATATATTTTCTCTATTTATAGATTTATAAATAATCATATATTATTTATATATTTTTATTTATAATTTATAAATTGTACACCCCTGAGTGTCCTGGCTACCAGCTGCAGGTTTCCCTTCCCTGTTCTGTATTCTGCCTTACTGAAAGGCAGGATACAGCTGCTAGAACATGGATTTAGGCATTTCAAAGTACCCAAAATAAACCTCTCCCTGCCCCACACTCTGTGGTCAGGCTCTGCCCTTGATAAAAATAATAATTTACTGAAAACCAAGGCTGTGACTTTCCCATCTGCTCCAACAAAGTTCCCTCCAAACCTGCAGGATCTTAAGGAGAGTCCTGCCCTCTCTCCATCAGAGCAATGTCACCAATTCCTTACCCTTATTTAGCAAAATTGGAGTTCTTATCCCCCCAATGTCACTAATTCCTTACTCTCATTTAGCAAAACTGGAGTTCTTATTCCCCCCTCTTTTGTTCTGCAGAGGAGCAAACAGCCCAGGAGCTCCCATTTCCCACATCCCAGCCCATGGATGGGCACCACCAGCCCTTATTTACCCCCAGAATAATCCTGCACAGGATTATTATTAATTACTGATTATTAAAGCACCTTCCTCCAGCCAAAATTACCTCTTGTCTATCCAAAAGTGTTGAGGAAATCAGTTCCCACAGTGAGAAACTCCTGCACCATCCTCCAGTGGGCTGGGAGGGGATGAAGAGTCTTCAAACCTTTGTTTTTTCAGGCTGGTGGTCAAACACTCCTCTGCTCACACCTGGGGCTCAGGAGCTCCCATTTCCCACATCCCAGCCCATGGATGGGCACCACCAGCCTTTATTTACCCCCAGAATAATCCTGCACAGGATTATTATTAATTACTGATTATTAAAGCACCTTCCTCCAGCCAAAATTACCTCTTGTCTATCCAAAAGTGTTGAGGAAATCAGTTCCCATAATGAGAAACTCCTGCACCATCCTCCAGTGGGCTGGGAGGGGATGAAGAGTCTTCAAACCTTTGTTTTTTCAGGCTGGTGGTCAAACACTCCTCTGCTCACACCTGGGGCTGGGAAGGCAAGCACAGAACAGATGGTTCAGTTCCCCTGGCAGCTCTGAAAACCAAATTCATTTATTTACTAAATGCAGGATACAACATGTGCATGGGAGAAAGCAGCAGTGAGGATGGCAACACCTGCCCCAGGAAGGATTTTCCATCCCACTGAAGCCATGGTGCAAATAAATCACTTCCTAAAGGTGTTTTTGCATAACAGGGTGTTCATGTGTGGGGAAATGCAAGAGCAGGGGTGGACAGGACACAAATGAGGTTAAAATCTGCAATCTGAGGGGGACTAGAAAATCCCTTTTGGCCCTGCTCCCTTCACAGAATCCCAGAATTTTTAAGGTTAGAAAAACCCTCCTGGATTGTCAAATCCCAGCTGTGCCTGGTCCCCACCATGTCCCCAGCCCAGAGCACCGAGTGCCACCTCCAGGGATTGGCACTCCAAACCTCCCTGGGCAGCCCCTGCCAAGGCCTGAGCACGCTTTCCATGGGGAAATTAGAAATCCTGAAAAATTTCCCCTTACATTTCCTTAAAATTCCCTGACATTCCCTTAATTTTCCTCACATTCCCCTAATTTTCCTTACATTTCCCTTATATTTCCTTGATTTTCCTTACATTTCCCTTACATTTCCTTAATTTCCCTTACATTTCTTTAATTTCCCTTACATTCCCTTAATTTCCCTTACATTTCCTTGATTTTCCTTACATTTCCCTTACATTTCCTTAATTTCCCTTACATTCCCTTAATTTTCCTTACATTCCCTTAATTTTCCTTACATTTCCCTTACATTCCTTAATTTCCCTTACATTTTCTTAATTTTCCTTACATTTCCCTTACATTTCCCTAATTTCCCTTACATTTCCTTAATTTTCCTTACATTCCCCTTACATTTCCTTAATTTTCCTTACATTCCATTTCCCTGACGAGTCTTACATTTCCCTTACATTCATTTACATTTACTTACATTCCCTTAATTTTCCTTACATTTCCCTTACATTCCATTTCCCTTATACTCCCTTAATTTTCCTTACATTCCATTTTCTTTACATTCCCTTAATTTTCCCTACATTTCCCTTACATTCCCTTAATTTTCCTTACATTTCCCTTACACTTCCTTAATTTTCCTTACATTTCCCTTACATTTCCCTCACACTCCTTACATTTCCCTCATATTCTCTTAATTTTCCTTACATTTCCCCTACATTCATTACATTTCCCTTACATTCCCTTTATTTTCCTTACATTCCTAACACTTCCCTTACATTTCCTTAAATTTCCCTTACATTCCCTTTATTTCCCTTAGATTCCTCACATTTCCCTTACAACCCCTCAATTTCCCTTACATTTCCCTTATATTCCCTATATTTCCTTACATTTCCCTTGAATTCCTTCATCTCCCTTACATTCCCTTAATTTTTCCCCTCCAAAGGAAATTCTCCCCTTACCCATCTGCAGCAGAAAAAATCAGCAGCAATGTCTAAAAATGATCCTGAGCATGAAAAATGCTTTGTGCAAGGGTGGTGCCCTCCCAACCATCCCTCCTGCTCCTGGGCAGGCAGTGGAGAACTGGATCCCTCCTGCACCTCACAGGCAGCATCTGGGAAAAAAAAAAATCACCAAAAACCTCCTGGATTTTTCCAAGATTTCACTGACAATAAATCAAACCCCTTGGAAAAGCAATGCCAGGCTCAGCACTGTGCCCTGAGTCACCTGGGGGACATTTTCCTGCCCATGCACATGGGATAATCTGCCATGGCCAGCTGGATCCTGATGGAAAATCGCATTTGGAAGCACTTTAACCAGGATTCATTGGTTTAAAAATTTCTAAAAATCATGGTGCAGAGAAACCCAACACTCAGGAATTCTCCAAAGATCCAGAGACCTGCAGGGAACCAGAGCTGGCTGGAAGGAATCTGAGTGACCAAAGGAACCCCAGAACAGCCTCCAATTTTCACTGTACCCCAACAAACACCTGAGTCCCTTTGGGGAAAAAAACTCAACAACTTCATTTAATTTTTTTTTTTTTTTTTGAGCACTGACAGGTAGAGGATTGATACACCGAATCCTGATGAATTTTAGCACCACAGGATTAAGAAAAGAAGAAGAAAATATGGAATTGGCTTCTCCAACAAGACAAGGATCACCCCTGGGTTGTGCCATCCAGAGCTGGGCTGCAGGGTGCCATCCCTGGGAAGGAAACGCTTCTCCATTACTACCAGGGATTTACTCCCAGGTGTAACCCTGAAGGAGGAGCCTGGGCAGCCTCCAGGAGCTGCTCCCAGTGCCTGCCAGGCCCCTTGGAAGGATTGATTTATGGGGTGGGCACCTGCTGGGTCTTAAACCTGCTTCAAGGGATGTTCCACATGCCAGGATAAAAAGCTGCTAAGACTCAGCTCAGGTCTATCAAAGCAAAGTCAGTGCAAACAGAGATCACAGCAGGAAGCACACTGCATGCCCCATACTCATTGGAATTATTTTATATTATTTATACATTATTTTAATTTTTATACATATTATTTATAGTATATATAGTTTTATATAAGCTTTGTATAGCTATATATAGATATTTTCTTTTTATACACATTATTTCTATGTAATATTATTTTAGGATAAATTTTACATATCTGTATATGCATATTTATTTATATACATTAATAATATTTTATATTATTTTATATAAATTTTCATATATATTTATATATAATTATTTTATTCATACATATTTATATTTTATATTATTCCATATAAACGTTTGTATATTAATATATAATAATTTAATTTATTTATACATATTACTTATATTCTATATTATTTTATAGATTTTAAATACATTCTATATATAATTATTTAATTTATCTATACATTTTATTTATATTTTATATTATTCCATATAAACTTTTATATATTAATATATGATTATTTACTTTATTTCTACATATTACTCATATTTTACATTATTTTATATAAATTTTATCTGTTTTATATATAATTAATTATTTCTACATATTATTTATATATTATATTATTTTATAAAAATGTCTATATATTTATATATAATAATATATATATTTATTCATACATATTATTATACTTCTATTATTTTACATTATTTATAAATATATTTTATATATTTATATATACATTTATAAATAATAAATATATTATTTATATATTTATAATTTATACATTGTACACCCCTGAGTGTCCTGGCTACCAGCTGCAGGTTTCCCTTCCCTGTTCTGTATTCTGCCTCATTGAAAGGCAGGATACAGCTGCTAGAACATGGATTTAGGCATTTCAAATACACAAAAAAAACCTCTCCCTGCCCCACACTCTCTGTGGTCAGGCTCTGCTCTTGATAAAAAAACCCTAACTTCTGTAAGAATTAAAAATTAAAAGGGAAGGTTGTGCATTAGAGGGGAATCTTTGGGAAATCTCTGCTATCAGGTGTTTTGGGAAGCTTGTACCTCCCAAGTACCTCAGAAATGGGGAAAGAGAGAAGGGAAATGTGATTGGGAAATTGGGATTAAAAGGAGGCTGCATCCTCCAAAAATGGGAGAGATCCCAGGGGAATGCCCCATGGCCTCTCCCTTTATTGGAATAAAGCTAAAGGACTCCTCTGTCTCCTTTTTGGGCATAAACCTCTGGTGTTTGTGGGTTAATTTTCCTGACAGCTTTGGGTTTAACCCCATCCCTGGGATCTCCTTGGGAATCCCACACCTCGCAGCTGCCTGAGAGCATTGAGAGGAATAGCAGATTTGTCTTCACAAACAATCTGTGGGTCTGCTGGTAGGTAAAACCAGCACTGGGAGATAAAAGAAACAATGGGAAGGATTCCACTGATTGATGAATGGAAAAAGATATTTGCTTTTACAAATAAACTTTAGGTTTGCTGATAAATGAAATTAAACATTGAAAGATGAAAGAAACAATGGGGGAAACCCCTAAATTCCTTAAGAATTAAAAATTAAAAGGAAGGGTTATACATTATATGGGAATCTTTGAGAAATCTTCAGTATCAGGTGTTTTGGGAAGTTTGTACCTCTCAAGTACCTCAGAAATGGGGAAAGAGAGAAGGGAAATTGGGATAAAAAGGAGGCTGCATCCTCCAAAAATGTGAGAGACCCCAGGGAAATGCCCCATGGCCTCTGCCTTTACTGGAATAAAGCCAAAGGACTCCTCTGTCTCCTTTTTGGACACAAACCTCTGATGTTTGTGGGTTAATTTTCCTGACAGCAGGGTGAGGGGTGACAGCTATGGGTTTAACCCCATCCCTGGGATCTCCTTCTGACCCTTTCCAGGGCTTGTCTGAACCCAAATTTACAGCAAAGCTGCTCCTCTGCACCGCTCCCAGCACATTCATTAACCACAGGGGGAAATCTCCAAAATTCCCATTTTAAAGGAGAACAAGAGGCTTTTCCACAGCACAAAAACCACCCCAGACAAGGTGCTTCAGCCACCAACACTGCTGGGGTTCCTGTGTTCACCTTAAGCCACATAAAGAAAGCCAAAAGCAATTTAAAATAGCTGATTAAGGATGTGACACCAGGGCCTTCCAGCAACAGGAAATGTGGCTGTTCCTCCCTCCCCTGTTTGGCAGATCCCTCGTGGTCTGGGCTGTTTACTTGCCCTCACACACACTGATAACAGGAACACTCTTTTACTATTTTTTTGGTGCTGGTTTCCCCCTGGCCTGGAACATGTCCTGCAGCTGTGTTTATGATGCAGAGCCTTATTAAGCTGCATTTCACCAGAGCCTGAATTAAAAAGTTTCATTTCTGAGGAGCTGGAAGCCTTCATAGGAGGTGGGAGTTGTTTGGAAAATAAAAATAAAAATGTTTAAAGATACCATGATGGCTCTCACTGAAGTTCATGGGAATTTATCAGCGACTCTAATGAACAAAAATTAAAGCAGATGTTGAAAACCCACAAGTTTGAGCTTTAGCTGAGATCCTCATGGGAAAACTTTCCAGCCTGCAGAAACCACAAAGGGGATGGGAGCTCTTGCTCATGGCCATGGACAATTCCAGAAGTAATTCATGGGTCAAAGTCTCTCTTCCAAAGCAGACTTTGCCTCTGAAGCCACGACCAATCTTTGCAAAACTTTCCCCTATAGATATCCCTCACGTGGACAAGATAGAGCCAGGACTGTACTCTGGAAGGAAGAGGCAAAGGGTGTTTTTACAACACCCCAGGGACAAATAGAACACCAATAAACTGAGCTCCAGCCCCTCAAGCCTTGGGACAAGCTGGGAAGGAGTCACAGCCACCCTGGCAGCACAAGGTTTTTGGGACTGGGCTCTCCCAGCCTCAAGCTGCTCTTGGGTGCAGCTCTGAGAGCCACGAGGAACCCAAGGCACCCTGAGATAGCTGAGAGCTCAGAACAGGCTGTGCCTCAGGGCCAGAGGGGAAAGCTGGGCTGGCACAGCTGAAACACAAGGTCTTGGAATCACAGAGCTCTGGAATAGTTTGGGTTGGAAAGAACCTTGAATCTTATCTTGTTCCTGTTCCAGGGTGCTCCAAGCCCTGTCCAACCTGGCTGTGGACACTTCCAGGGTTGGGGCAGGCACAGCTGCTCTGTGCCAGGGCCTGCCCCCCACTCACAAGGAAGGATTTCTTCCAATATCAACCCCAAATTTCCCCTTTTTCAGTTGAATCCATTCCCCCTTGTCCTGCCAGTCCAGTTCCTGATGAAGAATCCCTCCTGGTCCTCATTCACAGTCTTGTCTTCACCCACCCAAGAGGAGCAGCATGAGAAACACCAACATCCCCTTTCCTCACCATCCCACAAGCCTCAACAGCAGCTCAGGTGGTTCAGGACCTCATCCTGCCCTGCACCTCTGCCCAGGTCACAGCTGGAGCAGCCCAGGCTGGCAACAACCAACACAATCCCTGGCCAAGGGAGCTGCAAACACCTCCATGGCCCAAAGGACATGTCTTCTCCATGGGCAAACAGCTCAACAACCACCCCAGGAGACCTCACTGTCTTCCCTTCACTCTAACCCTTCCACACCCCTCCTCAGACACACATTTGTGTCCCTTGCCATATCTAAAATGTGCACAGGCTGCACATGTGCAGTAAATGTGCACATTTTACTTTATAAAATGTGCAATTGCACAGCCTGGAAATACAGCATATGGATGTGAAGGGAGAGGCTGGCTGCAGGATGCAAGAGCTCCCTGCACAAAGGGCAGCAGTGCCAGGGAACGCTGCCAGCTCGGGGCTGGGTCAGGCTCTGTGCATTGCTAAACCTTGGCCTGACCTCTCACTGCATCTGGGGACAGGAAATACTGAAGGGAGCTAAAAACCTCCAGCCTGATCTTCAGATGCAATAGCAGAACTAGGCATGAAGGTCAAGGCAGGCAGATAAGGAGGTGAAATAGCTGTGACCCACAATTAATCCACAGCTCATCTGTGGAGCCCAGCACAACCCAACCCCATCCTGGGACAGCACACAGGAGCTCAAACCCAAGAGATGGGCTGGGAGGTGGCAACGTATTAATGCCCAGCACCAGCAGCATTTTGACAGCATCCACACCCTGGATTGCAATGTTTAATTAATACAGCCCTGGAGTGGGGTAAAAGGGGGAAAAATAGGCAACTTTTGTGCCATGTTTTCTGCTCCTGCTACAGGCACCACAAAGAGGATGAAGGGCAGGAGGCTCCTGTCAAACCCATCAGAGCACGTGCACTGACCCAGTCCCTCAGAGCTTGCTCTGCTTAGCAGTTTACCTCACCCAGTTCTCAAGGCAGCTCTAATTACACTCAGGCACAGGGCTCTGAGCCAAGAACCGCAGGAAACACAAGGGGAATCACAAAGCCAGCAGCCCAGGAGCCTTCCCAGTGCTCTGCCTGTCTGACCAAACCCTTTGCAGGCTTTGCCCCAGACCTCAGGACACGAGGTGGGAGCGTTTCCTCCAAAAGCATTTGCCATTTTATAGTAAACCAGCAGCATGAGGCTAACACAAGCTTGTTATTGGCCGTGAGCAGAATCTGGGCCATCTGATGTTTTAAACTTATTAATTCAGCTGCAGTTGATAAAAGCACAGTTCTAAAAAAATGTGTGAATTCAAATAACCTGCTCGCATCTAATCCGCTCGCGTTGCTCTCTGCTGCAGTGCAGTTAATTAAATGGTTCTCGTTATAAATCCACTTTCCCCAGAAGTCTCATTAGCCAAATTAATATGATGCATATAGAGCACTTAACCCTTCCAAGAGACTGCTTTTAACAACAGCCTGGCTCTACCTGGCCACTGGAGCATCCCTCTAAGCCCTTCAGAAGGCAGAGGGGCAGAGGCAGCACCCAAAAAACAACTCTCTATGGCAAAGTGACTGCGGGAGAAGCATCCCACAGCACATCCCACGGTACCTCTAAGTCTCTGGAATAAATGCATGATGTAAAGGAGACAGGGAACCATCTCCCAGTGAAACACACGGTGAAATCTGACTCAGAGAGGCAGAACTCTACTGGAATAGACACTGACATTTCAAAGCACACCTAAAAAGTGGGATAGTGCCCAAGGTCTGACACAAACACCTGGGTACCTGAGCAGGTGAGCAGCTTGCCAAAAAGAGCCCCTTTTTTGGGGTACACTGACAGATCACCCATCTCCTGTCAGCATCAAGGCCCCAGCCCAGGCAAAGGGGCTGAAACACATCTCCCATTATTGCTACCAGCCCCAGACCTATTGTACAACACTTTGAAGGAGATTCAGAGGTTGTATCTCAACAGCACAAGAAATACATTGCAAAAAATAGGAATTTAAATTACAAACACCAACTTCTAGAAGAAAAGGCATCTCCTGAGTCTCCCCTCTCCAATCCCCTTCCCTCATAACCAGCAATATCTGCAATTGCTCCCATTTACAACAAAAAGCCTCATTTCAATTATTACATCAGCATCCCACAAACACAGACAATTTGCCAAATCATTGGCTTGGCTTTCCTTATCAACACATACAAAATATAAACACTACTCTGGGTTAAAGCAGTGTTAATTCAAGCAGTTCATGAAGTCAAAATAACAGCTCCAGCTTGCCAAGCTGAGAACATGTAGCTTTATGTGCAGGGCCCTGTTTCTCAATGGGAGCCCCCAACAAACAGGGAAGCACATCCAAGAGTTGGGTCCTTCACCCCCATTCCCAAGCAGGAGGAGCAGCACGGTGACTGAAGAAAGCACAATTAGTAAGCATTAATAAACTGAAGAACCAAGGCAAGAAAAGGTGAACAACAATCTTCTTTTACATTACAACTCAGCGCAACCTCTTCCAGCCCCTTACCTGTTTTAGGGATTTACACAGCGCTTTGCCACCTTGCAGAGCACAACCACAGCATCCGTCGGGCTGAGAGGCATCTGCAGCCTAGCAAAGCTCCTGCCCGGCTGCAGGGGGTTATCCATGGCAGTTAAAGTGTGTCAAGGCAAACAGGGCAAGCGTTCAAGGTGTCTTCATGGCACATCACAGGAATTCTACCACAAGCACAGCACAGGAGCTCCGACGATGCAGTTGTGGCTTCCTCTCGACGGCCGCGGTGCTCAGGCGCGCCCCGAAGTCTCCTGCAGCAAACACGGAGTTGTGCTCCTGCACGGGAACAGCTTTCCAAAGCTCAGGAGCCCCCGGGACAGGAGAACTACAGCACACAAGGTTTTCAGGCTGCTCCTCTCCCCGTCTGCACTACACCGGAGCGCGCGGCGGGGCCGGGACGCGAGCAGGGCACATGCACATCCGAGGCGTGTGGAACCACGTGTGGCTTCAAAACCGGTCAAAATAAGGCACTGAGACACCACGCAAAGGTTTAAATTACCGCCTCCAGCTCTCAGGAACTCTTCATCCATTCAGCACTAAACCCACAACTGCTGAAAAGCCCCTGGAGATGGAGGAGCGCCTCGCGCACGGCAGGAAAGGCTTTATTAACAGCATTTAAACACTTTTTAAGGACTCATTTCTCTTTTTCTTTTGGCAATTTTGGTGCAAAGGTGTTACGTGCAAAGATTCAAAGCAATTTCAAAACTTTTTTTTTTTTCTTCAAACTTAAAAAAAAAACCCAAGAATCAAAACTAAAGGCAAACATGTTGGGTGAACAAAATAAATCAGAGAAACTTAAAATTCAGCAACTCCAGCTCTTCCAACCAGCGAAGCCCCAGACTTGGCCACCGTTCCGAGGCGCAGGGTGGTGCTTCCCTGCTTCTTGCGTGCCCCGTCCCGCTGAGGAGAAACGCAGCAAAGTGCCCCCATTTTCACTGCAAACACGGGGGCCACCACAGCAAGGCCATCAGACACAAATTCTTCTGCCTGGTACCACAGGTCGATCAAGGCAAAAGTGTCGGTGCTCTCCCTGCTTCTTGCTCAAGACCCACAACTATCAGCTCAATTGGGCAGCAGCAGCAGGAACCCCTCCGCTGCCAACACAGGGGGGGCCAAACGTTTGTCGTCAATTCACTTCCAGGCAGAAAAACCATTTTCCTCAAAAGAAACAATTTATTTAGAATGAAACAAAATCAGCTCAACTGTGAGCGCATGTTTGAGTGACAGCTACTTTTAAGCTGTGTGAGCCATAAAAAGGGTATTCCTTTACTTTTCCAGCAATCTTGTGTACACAGCACAAAGCAAAGAGGTCATTTTTTTTTCCACTTAAAACACGGGCATTGGCATCACAATAGCAGATACACAACTTTTTTTTTTTTTAAAGCTGCCATTTTAGTAAAATGCACAAATACTAAACAGATAAGCTTTCTTCCACCAGGAGGCCCATGTAAATTCCACATAAGCCACAGCTTCTCTTCCCAAAGGTCCATTAGAGCTTGGTATCCCATGCTGTTGTCTTCTGCAGTCCACCAGATTTGCTTGCAGGAGGAAAAAAAACGTTATTTCAATACAAATGTGTACACCAGATTTGGGTTTTTCCCCCTCCCTACATTATACAGATGAACATAAAGAGCTACGAGGCCTTTCTGAATATTCTACTTGGACTTTAAAAGCACCAATACCACCCATGGGCATGAAACCTCGGAATGAAGTTGCCTTCTAGGGATAGATGCAAAACAAGTAGTGCAGGGCTTCTTTTTGGACCAGGATAAAACTAGGCTTACAGTATTGATGATTACTCAACTTGCAGTAATATTTGTTGGGGCACATCGAAATCATTAACCAGGAGAAAAACCAACCTAATTCTTGTTAATTCGGTTGACTTTCCTCACTGGGTATTTCCTGAAGGCAACTTATCAACAAAACCATGAAATGTAGTGTTACACAGCTCTTTTTGCTCTCACTCTGCTGTGCAGTTCTAACAGCAGACAATGCCAATATTAAAAGGTCAAATCAAAGACACGCCCAATAAAATTTAAAATTGTTACTATTCAAGTCATATCTCCTAGCCATCGTTTTCACACAATGGGAACTGCACGAGGATGAATATTCAATGAACCATTCTCTGCACCACCCGGTCTGCTTTAAGCCTGATACAAAAATCACCTCATTGTTCAGTCTACCAATCATTGGAGTATCTGTCCTTCAGTGCTATAAAGAAATCAACAGGGGGACAAAGGGGAAAGAACCCCAAAAGCTCCAGAGCCACATGGCAACCATTTCTCCCCCTCTGGGCACACAGCACTCCCCAGGAGCGCTGCCCTCAACACTGTTTTGCTTAGAGCCAGGAACTATCATTTTCCAAGGCATTTTTTTCCCTGAGTCCTCAGAGTTTTTGAACTTGTCTTCACAATTTTCATTCACTCCTCCTCCTCATTAACACCTCAGGCCTTTCACCTCAGTTACCATCAACCAGAGGGTTCCAAAACCCACACAAGAAATTAAAACTTGTTCTTTGTAGAACTTGGCTCTCCATAGAGGCCAAGAAAGTTGTCACCAAAATATTCCATCTTTAACATCCTTGAAGGAAAGAAAAGAGAGAGAGAGCAAGGTTTGTCTGCCTGGCAATAATGCCCTTTTCTCTCTGGGAGGCTGACAAGGATGTGTTGGTATTTTTGCCCCTAAAACCTCTGGATTGAGGATAACCTCAGTGTTCCTGTGGCAAACAAAGCCACTGGCCAGGGGCCAAGGAAGTTGCGCAAAGTTTCCAATCGAAAGAAATAAACAACAAACTAAAATCTCAAACAGAACCATGAGTCATTTGAGGTTCTTTCCCCAAAGCATAAAGCACAAGGATGAAATGATTCAGGAAAAGCACATCCTTTTTCCAGACTAATTCAACACACTAATGAAATAGAAGAACATCAGCTGCACACAAGGTCGGGAGGGAATACTGAGCTCTCACCAGAACAACTTAATGCCAGACACAAGGAGAGAGCCAACAACTGCTACATCTGGTTTGCTCTGCACACAGTGGTATCACCCACAGGCTTCTAAACCTTCAGCCAGCTTCAGTGGACAGTTACTCCAATGGGGAACACCTCAGACCAAGGAGGAAAGCACAGCCCGCCCAGCCGGGAATTCAGTGCTGGCAAAAAAAAACTCTCAAAGTTTTGCCACAAGAACCCTCAGAGGGTGTTAAAACCCTTGCTTACAAAACAGAGCAGCAACCACAAATAAACCAGATTCAAAGGAAGCAGGTGCTCCATGAAATAAGGAACCAGAAAACCTGGAGTCAAACACGGCCTCGCCTGCTCCTCCTCGCCCTCCAGCACAGCACAATTTCACAGCCACTGGCAGGTGGAACCACTGTGATTTCCCAAAAGGAAAAATGGAAGTGCACCTAGCATGCTCTTCCCAAAAGGCTTCCCAAACCAAGCTGGCTTTACAAGCTATGTTGACCCCAAGTTTTATGGGTTTTTAAGCAGGTGCCTGCTGCAGATCAGTGGAACAAATGCTGCTCTCAGTGTCCAACACAAACTTTAGTGCTTTTTTCCCCCCAGTTTTGGGCAGATTTAAATTCTCAGCTGTTTCAAGTCTCTTTCCTAGAAAACTCTTGCAAGTGATTTCTGTCAGATGACAAAAATCTCCCAGAAAACTCCCTCTGAATGCAAGCAGCACTTGCAGCATTGATCACCTGCTGACACACAACAGGCACCTGCTCCAATTAAAACATTCTTTTCAATAAGTGGTAAACACGCTGTATCTTCTTAAACACAGTGATTTGCATTTCTGGTGTCATTCCCAAAAATTCTCCTTGTTAATAGGAAGCTGAACAACTGAATTCTGCCATCTCTTACATTCACATTGAAGGACAACCCAGAAATTCTGGATTTTACTCTCAAATTTAAGAGCATTAAATGAGGCTTTCACCTTTTCATTTAGAAAGAAAAGTAGCTATTAAAAACAAAATCTGTGTTTAAGAGATGCTGTCACATTGGAATTCTCAGTTCACCACAATGCTTGGGATGCTGGGTCCACTCATTCTGGGCAAATAAAGGAACCAAAGCCCTCTTAAACCACAGCCCTCTCTGACAAGTGGTGCAGTAACAAAAATTCCTATTTTTGTGACAGAAACTCAAGCAAGTTCAGTTACACCCATAAAATACATTCAAGACATTTCCTCCTTCGTCTCCTATTCGCATCCTATTCCACACTTTGAATTTGATTTTTGCCATGCAAGTTGTAACAGAAATCAACTCATGCCTGTATCAATTATCCAAGGAATCTACTGGAGCATGGACCAAGAGAGGCAGTGTCACTTCTCTCTTGCCCAAATCCCTGAAAACATGGCTAAGTGCAAGATTACATTATGGGTTTAAGTGCAAGATTACAATTTTAGGGCCTGTAAAGAGATACAGTGAGATTTACACTTCAGTTTAGAAGCTGCTGCAACATCCTTTTGGCTGTTAAACAGAGTATCATGGAATTAGACCACATCAGGGATTGAGATCCCTTCTCCCCTCCTAAATGCCTGAATTACCAAAGGTGGCTGAGACAGCTGGAGAAAAGTGCCCAATGATTGGGGGAAAATAGGAAAAAATTAACTACGTTCTTTGGAAAAAAAAACAAAAAAAACAAAACAAAAAAAACAAAAAAAAAAACAACAAAAAAAAAACAAAAAAAAAAACAAAAAAAACCCAAAAAACAACAACCTGCAAACTGTTTCATCCTTGAATCACAAGAACAAGAGCTCAAAACTCAGCATCTCAGAGTATTTTTAATATTTCTCCAGGATGCTAAAACCACTTTACTCCAGGTGCCCATGATAAACCTCATGTAATGCCCACTGCACACTGTACCTGAAAAGTCCCTAGCAGACAGCAGTTCCTTGCTATTAACAAAGAGGTAAAATGTTAATGAGAACTTTTATGTAATTAAATTATCACAGAATGAAAAGCATCTCTGGAGAGAAGCACTTACTTGCTCAGTTTGCATTGTGGAACCAGACCCCACTGAACCTGCAACTCTTAGAAAACAAAACAAAACAACAAAAAAAAAGGCAGTAAAACCAAAACCCCACAATATAACTCAAGTTCTCCTTAAAGCACCTCCTTGTTTCCTGCACACCAGAGTGAGCACAAGACATTCCTGGTTTGCAACAAAGTCCTCAGCTCTTCACCAAACCTAGCCACTGCTACAAACCCAAAGTGCACAAATGGGATACACCAGGAAATCAGGGAAATACACCTGTTAAAAAGCCCAGTTTCAGTGCATGCACCTGGGGGGGCTGGATGAAAAAGGAATCCCTTTCCAAAAAGGAATTCAGTGTTCTGCTGTGTACCCGAGAGAGCAGCTGCTGCTCACCTGAAAAACGTCGACCTTGAGCCACGCGACTCAACGGGGAAACCACTGCGGCTCCCGAGGGAAGGGATCCCAAAGGGCCCCTGGCCTGAGGCCCACAAGGAATTTCAAGGACTCAAAAGAGGAGGTGACACCAGTCTGTTATTAAAGTTATGGTTTTCCATTTCCACTGAGTGCTTTAAATCTGGTCTGTTCGGTTTGGAGCTCTCTCGAGGACGAGCTCTTGGGATTTGCTTTAAAATACATGAAATGAAAAAAGGACATGAATCTAAATTAAGAAGACAGGAGTTTTTCTTTTACCTCCCCCCTCCCCCCCCCCCCAGTTTTTATTATTTTTCTATTTTCTGTAAATCAAAGCAGGCTGAGCCTCCCTGCTGTCCCCATTGATAGGGAATTCTCAAAATATCCTATTCACACTACTCCTAACCAACCTCTCTGGCTTCTATCTTTATAGAAAAATGTAGTAACAGAAAATCGGCCCGGGAAAGTCACCTACAAACAAAGATCTATTTAAAATAACGACAGGGCTGGCTAAGGCTGTATCCCATAGCACCTGGCACACGCTGGAGGGGCTGCATGGAGGAGTAGGCAGGGTTGGGAACAGAACACGAGGGCCTTAGGATGCCCCACGGACAATGATCATGACCAGATAGTCGTCCTCTGATTTGGCCAACGCCTTGGCCGTGGAGTCCAGGAACTGCTGGGAGAAGTCGCAGGGCGGAAAGGCGTGCAGGACCCCGCTGTTCTCCTTGTCTTTGTTCCCCCCTACAGGGAGGCTGATCACCCCAGCAGCCTGCTTTTGCTTTAGGTAGGACACCAGATTCCTGAGCGGCCTCTGCGTGGAGGTGGTGGCGGCCTCGGCAGCCCCGGCTGCGGGGCGGTTGTCGGAGGCGCCGGGCACGGCCAGCAGGATGGCGTATCCATTGGGACCCGCCACCTTGATGCGCCGGTTGACCTCGTCCAACTTGGGCTGGTCCAGACGGAGACGTTGGGTGATCTTGAGCTGAGCCACTTTCCCACCAGTCGCTCCCTCCACCAGGAGGCTGCTGGCGACTCCGAGGTCCCCCTGGAGCAGGTGCATGTTCGACGGGAAGTTGCTGTTCTTCAGCAGGAGCATCCCCTGCCAAGCCAAGCACAGCTTGGGCGCCGCCCCGGCCTGCGCTGCTCCGTCCTGCTGCTGCTTTTGGGGAGGAGGTTTGAGCCGGGAGCCTCCACCACCACCCTCCGCCGCCCGCTCGTCCTTTTTGGCCGGACTTTTGCACTCCAGGGCGGCGGCGGCGGCGCGATGCTTGCGCTCCCGCTCTGCGGAATTCTTACGGTCGCGCTTTTCGTTCTGCCCCCGCTCCAGGCTGCCCCGGCGGGACTCCCGGATGGGGGACGGTCGCTCCAAGAGGAGCAAGCGGGATGAGCGCTCAGGGTCACTACTGTAACGCTCCCGGCCTCCCAGGAGCTCGGGGCTGCGGTCCGGGGGAGAGGTCGTGGCCAAGCAATGGCGCTTTCGGGAGGAAGAGGAGCGCTCGCTGTCAGGGGAACGGTCCAAGTGCCGGCCTCCATCCTCGGCCAGCCTCCGTTTCCTAGGCTGATCCCTACTGCTACTGCCCAGCTCCCTCTCCCCGCGGTCCCGCTCCAAGGACCACCCGTCCCGGCGGCGCTCCAGGCTTTCCAGTGGGTCATAGGCAGCTGCCCGATTACTCCGGTCCCGCACAGGGGGCGGCGGGGGCACCCACTCTGTCTCAGGATAAAGGTCTCTGTCACGGTCTCTATAGAGCAAAGGTGGCGTCCTGTCCCGGGCCCCCCGTAGAGGGTCAGGGGGGGCTCCCCGGTGAGCCCCAAAAGCAGCCGCCTCCGCCACGAGCTCGTAATGAGCCGGGGGCGGCAAGGGCAGGGGCTGCAGGTAGGGCTGCTGGTACCGATGCTCCGTGTCGGCAAAGTCCACGCGGAGCCGGCGATCCGGCCCCCCCAGGGGGAAGCCCCGCATGTGGGTGCAGGCTGCCTGGGCAGCGTCCAGGCTCTCGTACTGGATATAGGCCCAGGAATCCCCTTTGCGGTAATCGATGGTGCGGATGGTGCCAAACCGATCAAACTCCCTGGCCAGGGCAGCCAGGGGCACCCAGGGCCCCAGGCCGCCCACCCAGAGCCGGGTGGTCGGGGTGGCTTTGCCGTACCCGATCTTGATGGGGTTGCGCAGCAGCACCTTCCCTGACATGGCCAACTTGGCCCGGTGCGCCATGTCCAGATTCTCAAATTTAAGAAAACCATAGGTGCTGGTCTGCCCACGCCCCGGCCTCTTGATGTCCACCTCAGTGATGACCCCAAAACGGTCAAACGCTCGCCGCAAGTCCGACTCGCTCACGGTGATGTCCAGGTTGCCCAGGAACAGCGTGCGGTTGGCTCTCTGGTCATCCTCGGGGCTGATCTCCTCCTCGGCGGCCGCTCCGGCACCTCCTCCTCCTCCTCCGCGGAACCCCCCGGCCGCCGCCACACCGGCCACGCGCTCCAGCCCATAGGCCGGCCGCACCCGCGCCTCGTAGAAGCCGCCGTAGTCCCGCTCCCTCTCCAGCTCCCTCGGCAGCGGCGGCGGCGGCGGGAGCCGGCCCAGGGCGAGCTGCTGCAGCCGGTAGTCCCGGTATCCCAAAGCTCCTCCGCTGCCCGCCGGGGACAGCGCTCGCTGCGCGGCCCCGGCCGGCGGGTGCCGCACGGCGGCCGCCACCGCCCCGACCGCCGCCGTGCCGTAGGGAGACTCCTTGTCCAGCAGCGCCGGGGAGCGGCTGTTGCGCCGGCGGCCGCTGCCTCCGCCGACATAGACGGCCTCGATCTTGAGCGGGCGGTCGTAGAGCACGAGGCGGCCGCGGGCGTGCTTGGCGGCCCGCGCGTCCTCGGGCCGGCGGAAGTTGACGAAGGCCACGCGCTCGTCGGCGGCGCCGGCGCCGGGCGGGAGCCGGCTGATCTTGACGCTCACGTCTCCGAAGCGCTTGAACTCGTGGAAGAGCCCGTCCTCCACCGCCTCGTCGCTCAGCGCCGAGCCCAGCTCGCTGATCTTCAGCGTCTTGTACTCGCCGCCGCCCGGCTCCGACGAGGAGGACGAGGAGGAGGCGGCGGCGGCCGCTCGCGATTCGCCGCCGCGGCTGCTGCTGCTTCGCGACGCCTCCGCGGTTTTACCGCTGTAGCCGTGCCGGCCCCCGCCGCCCGCGGCCGCCGCCGAACCGCTCTCGTACTCGCGGCTGCCGGCGCGGCCGCCCTTGTCCGCGTGGGCGCCGCGCCGGCCGCTCCCGCTGTTGCTCTCGCCGGACGCCGCCGCCGCTTTCCCGCCGTTGGAGCCGCCGCCTCCGCCGGACGAGCCGCTCGGCTTCTTGCTGCCGCGCGAGGAGGAGGAGGAGGACGCTGAGTCCTCGCCGCCCCGGGAGCGCTTGGCCTTGGCGGGCGAGCGCTCCTTGCCCTTCATGGCGGCGGCGGCCGCGCTCCCGCCGGGCCTCCCCGACCGCCCCGCTCACGCACCCGCCGCCATCTTGGGAGCCGCGCCGGTAGCGCGCGCCGCCCCCCCCGCGCCCATTGGCTGCTCAGGGCGGCGCCCTCGCCCATTGGCCGGCGTCGCGGGGGTGCTCCGCCCACCTCCTAGCGCTGCGCGTTCCCATTGGCCCGCTGCGCTGTCGGTCTGCCAGCCAGCCCCGCGCTCCCGCGGGGGGGGCGGGAATTGCCGCCCTCGCGCGCCTCCCAGCCCCGCTCGCTCATTGGACAGTTAGAAAGGGCGCGGCGATCTCATTGGACGGTTCTACCTGTCAATCGTGGCTGTTCAACCATGGGAGGATTTTGGCTGCCCATTGAACACTGGGCTGAACTTATCTCCGCCTTCTGATTGGCTCGCTTACCTGCCAGTTACAACAATGGTTCTGCGGCCCCGCCCCGCCCCTTGCCATTGGCTCTCTCGCTTAGATATGAGTTCCCATCGTACCTCTCAAAATGTCGCGAGTTCCTCTGTCCCCGCCTCCTTTGCTCATTGGTCAGTAGTTAACATATCGTCCTGATCTGATTGGTTAATCCCTACGCCGCTCACGAAAAAGCGCGCCCCACCCCGCAACTCCGTTCCTGGTTTATCATTGGGCGAGAAATCGCCCCCAGGCGTCTGATTGGGTGCTTATAGACAGAGCGCTGATTGGCTAGGACAAAAATCAATCAGGTTTGTTCTGGCACTGATTGGTCGGTGCGGGGAGAGGGGCGTTCCTCGGCAGAGCTCGCAGTGCGGCGGCGCCTGAGGGCTCAGAGCGCGGTTTGCCGCGGTGCGGAGAGGAGCTGCGCCAGTGCTCCGTGTCCCTGCCCTCAGCCCACCAATGCACCCACCGGGCTGGGCTGAACCCACCGCGGGGCGACAGCCCAGCCCGGCTTCATTCAGTGCCTGCCTCACCCTCCCCCTGTTTCCCTGTGGGTGTCTGCGCCAGGCAATGCAGGGAAGCGCTCCCGGTGGATGCGGCAGCCCCGCAGCTCTCTGAGGCTCCCCGGGGCCGGGCCCGCGCTGCTCTGCCCGGTGTGGAGCTCTGCGTAACTGCAGGGAGTGTCTGAGAGCACGGTCACTCCTTGCTCGGGGCCAGCAAACCGATTGAAATATTTCCCATTTAAAGCTTCACATCCAAGTGGTTATGCTGCTACATTCCTGCGCTCACCCGCAGTCCCATATTTCCTTGGGGAGTTGGAGCTCAGAGGTTCCCAGAGATGAGGAAGAAGTTTGGGTTAGGTCTGAGGTGAAGGAGGCCTCAGGGTCAGGGAATCCCGGCTCCCGTCGATCAGGAGTGCTTCTAATGCCTGTATTTTGTGTGGATCCCTCTATAGTCTCTGTATTTTGTGAGGATCCCTCTATAATCCCTGTATTTTGTGAGGGTCCCTTTATATTCCCTGGATTTTGTGAGGATCCCTTTATACTCCCTGTATTTTGTGAGGATCCCTCTATAATTCTGGTATTTTGTGAGGATCCCTTTATACTCCCTGTATTTTGTGAGGATCCCTCTATAATTCTGGTATTTTGTGAGGATCCCTTTATACTCCCTGTATTTTGTGAGGATCCCTCTATAATCCCTGTGTATTGTGAGGATCCCCCTCTATTTTGTGAGGATCCCTTTATATTCCGTGTATTTTGTAAGGATCCTTTTATATTCCCTGTATTTTTAAAGTATCCTGTTGCCACCTGTGGCCCTGGGTGCTTCCTCCTCTTCCTCCTGCTCTGCTCTGCCTGTGGGAAATGTAGATGAGAAAAATAATATGTTCAAATGGGGAGAAAGCTGGGGCAGGGCTGAATCCAACAACCATGCTGGAACTGCTGCCCCTGCATCCTACAATCCCATAAATCATCCCCCTAAACACCAATTTCCCCTAATAAAACCATAAGTTCAACAGCCAAACTCCAATTTCACCCTCAACCCTCCAAGCTGGATTCCCCCAACCCACAATTTCACACTCCAAACCCTCATTTCTCCACCCAAACCCAAAATTCATCCCCCTTTAAAAGCTTTAATTGTCCTGCCTAAGCTCTGATTTCACACCCCAACCCTAATATCCACAGCCCCCTCTTATTCCATCCTTCAAACCCCAGTTTCATACTCCAACCACTCATTTCACCCCCTAAATCCTAATTTCATCCCCTGTGACCTAATTTCACCCACCAAACCCTCATTTCATTCTCCCAAACCCTAATCCCGACATCCCAATTCCCAATTTCTTCCCCCAAGAACGAATTTCATCCCACCAGATCCTGATTTTTATCCCAAACCCCTATCTTCAGACCCCAAACATTAATTTTGTGCCAACAAACCCTAATTTCAACACACAAACCCTAATTTCTCCCCATTATACTCCAATTTGATCCCATCAAACCCTATTTTCAGCCTCCAAACTCCAATTTCATCCCCACAATTGCAATTTCACCTCCAAATTCCAATTTCACCCCACCAAACCACAGCTTTGTTCTATCAAACCCCAATTTCACCCTTCAAACTTTAATACGATTCCACAAATCCCCAGTTTCACCCCCAAATCCCAATTTCACTCTCCAAACTCTTCATTTCACCTTCTAAACCCCAATTTCACCCCACCAAACCCAAGTTTGATTCCCCAAACCCCAATTTCACCCTCTAAACTTTAATACCATTCCACAAATCCCCAGTTTCACCCCCAAACCCCAATTTCACTCTCCAAACTCTTCATTTCACCTTCTAAACCCCAATTTCACCCCACCAAACCCCAGTTTGATCCCCCAAACCCCAATTTCGCCCTCCAAACTCCAATTTCACCCCCACAACTGCAATTTCTCTTCCAAATAAAAATTTCACCCCACCAAACCCTATTTTCACTCTCCAAACTCTTCATTTCACCTTCTAAACCCAAATTTCACCCCACCAAACCCCAATTTCACCCTCCAAACTTTAATACCATTCCTCAAACCCCCAGTTTCACCCCCAAACAGGAATTTCACTCTCCAAACTCTTAGTTTTACCTTCTAAACCCAAATTTGACCCCACCAAAACCCAGTTTGATCCCCCTAAACACCAATTTCACTCTCCAAACTTTAACACCATTCCACAAATCCCCAGTTTCACCCCCAACCCCCAATTTCACTCTCCAAACTCTTAGTTTCACATTCTAAATTCAAATTTCGCCCCACCACATCCCAGTTTCACTCCCAAACCCCAATTTCACTCTCCAAACTCTGTTTCACCTTCTAAACCCCAATTTCACCCCACCAAACCCCAGTTTGATCCCTCCAACCC
The DNA here is from genome assembly GCF_027887145.1 of Ammospiza caudacuta. Classification (NCBI taxonomy): domain Eukaryota; kingdom Metazoa; phylum Chordata; class Aves; order Passeriformes; family Passerellidae; genus Ammospiza; species Ammospiza caudacuta. Next base: position 3,703,344 of record NC_080616.1, on the reverse strand, counting down.
CCAATTTCACTCTCCAAACTCCCAGTTTCACCCCCAAACCCCAATTTCACTCTCCAAACTCTTCATTTCACCTTCTAAATTTCACCCCACCACACCCCAGTTTGATCCCTCCAACCCCCAATTTCACTCTCCAAACTCCCAGTTTCACCCCCAAATCCCAACTTCACTCTCCAAACCCTTAGTTTCACCTTCTAAACCCCAATTTCACCCCACCAAACCCCAGTTGGATCTCCCCAACCCCAATTTCACCCTCCTAATTGCTATTTTCACTGCCCAGAGCTAACTGAAGAAATATCCAGTCATTCTTTTTGTCTGCCATCTAAACATATCGAGATCCAGCAGTTCCTGGGAAGGAATTCCCTGGAGTGGGAAGAACTCATGGAAAACTGTGATGCTGCAGCTCCTCTGGACCATGTGTGACAATCCCAGCATGAGTGTTGGAAATCAGGAGAGCAGGAGGTGCAATGTTCCCTCTCTGGGAATCTGATGGCTCTCAGGAGTTAATCCAGCACAGGGAGGATGGAATGGGATTTTTTGGCTGTGGCTGTCCCTGCCCTGTCATCTTTTGGCATCCTGAAGTCATGGGAGGGTTTCAGTGGTGGGTAAATGGCTGATTGTGAAATCATCCAAGGTTGGAAAAGCCTTCCAAGGTTATTGAGTCTGACCTGTGCCTGATCACCAGCCCAGAGCTCTGAGTGCCACCTCCAGGGATGGGCACTCCAAACCTCCCTGGGCTGGCCTGAGCACCCTTTCCATGGGTTTGACAGCAACACCTCCATCCCAGAGCTGCTAGAAAGGGTTTTGGAGCTGACTGAGGAGTGAGAGCCAGCAGCCAGCATGTTTTGGGGAGCAGAATACCCCAATGTACAAGAAGAAAGCATCACTGCAGTCTGAATCAGATATCCCCACATCCCATGCAGAGATCCCTCCCCTCCAGCTCCTCTCCTGCATCTCCAATTGTGTCTGTAGGATTATGGAACCCCAGATTTTTTTGGGTTGTGGGACCTTAAAGCTCATCTCCTTCCACCCCCTGCCCTGACCAGGGGCATCTTCCACCAGCCCAGCTTGCTCAGAGGAGCTAAGGAATCACTCAATGAGATAAGAGAAAAGTGCACAGAAAACCATAATGTGCCATATTTCAGCTTCATCTGAAATTTTTCTCTTACATCTGGTAAAATCTGGCACAGCTCCATGGCTGAAGAAGAAATGCATCGTTTTAACAACAAGTGATAGAGAGACTTCTGTCTCCAAGGTCCTCTCCCTTTCCCAATGGTGCCTGGGGTTGGGAGAGAAAGACAGGGATTAAAATTCCTCAGCAGATGAGTCACAGGGTAAAAGACACCTTGGGGGGAAGCACTGGGCCACATCACCACAGGAACGGGCCCTCCTGATAGACATTTAATCTGATTTCACTCCTGAACTGCTCCTTCCAAGGGGAGACTTCTCCTCCTGGATTTTTCCACCTCCGCATCAGCTGCCGGGGATGTGGATCTCTGTGGATCTGCACGGATCTCTGTTTGGCAGCTCTGGTGTGTTTTGGAGCAGGTTTGGCGCTGGGAAAAGGCATCTCAGCACTGGGAAGGAGCTCTGGAGAGGATCACGTTTGTCAGGCCATGAAAAACGATCTGGCACAAGCAGGAATCTTCCCCTGGGCCCAGGCTGGAGAAGGAGCGCTGTGCTCTGCTCTGCCTGTGCTTAGATAAAAGTGTATGAATAATTCAGGTGCCAGATGGCCCTTGAGCCCCTGGCCTAGATCTAAACATCTAATTACATCTGGTGTCCCTGGAACTTGGGCATCCAGGTCCCTCTGCAGAGCTGGGCTCATCCCACAGGATACCTGGATGTCGCAGAGCCACAGAAATTGGCTGTTCCCTGGGAAGAAAACCAAACCAACAACAGAAAAAAAAAAAAAAAAAAAAAAAAAAAAAAAAAAAAAACCACAAAACCCCCAACAACAACAAAACCAAAAATATTATCGTGGGGTTTTACTGTGTGTTTTCCTTTCCAAACCCAGCTGGAGCAGATCGCAGAGGAGCAGGTGGGGCTGATGGATGGAGGAGGAGATGCAGTGGGCTCCTTGGATGGATCCCAGAGCTCCCTCTCCAATCCCACAGACCCACCAGGCTGTGAGCCCCTCTGCTGGGGAGGCATTTGCGTGTTTGCAGTTTTGCATTCAGCCGAGATGTGCTCGTATCCCAGCTGCCTGTTGGAGACATGGAAATCCATTAGCTCCACTTAGGCGAGGCCACAAGAGCCCTCCGGGGAGCGGCGCCGCCACGATCTCCGACCTGGAACGGAGGCGAAGCTTCCCCCGGGTCCCCGCAGTGGCCCGGCCCTCTCCTTGGCCAGCAGGACAGAAACCGGAGAACATGCACGCTGCGGGACGCCGGGGAGCTCTGGCAGCGAGCAGCGAGGCGGCACCTCGAGGAAACACGGAGGGAGCGGATTTGTCCCCGCAGCCCGGGGAAAGCGCTGCCCGGCGGGATGGGATGGAGACAGCTCAGCATTCCGCACCCGTGCCCGTGCCGCTGCCGGGTTAAACCGCTGTTAAACCAAGCTCTGCTCAGCATCGTCCCCGAGGGGTTCGGGTCCCCAAGCAGCGAATTCTGCGGAGCATCCTCAGCAGCAGCAGCCGAGACCCCGCGGCTCCCCAGCCTGGTGGCCCGGGGAGTGCCGGGGCTGTGCCCGCAGAGCAGGGAGAGCACAGAAAGGGAAGGGAAGGGAAGGGAAGGGAAGGGAAGGGAAGGGAAGGGAAGGGAAGGGAAGGGAAGGGAAGGGAAGGGAAGGGAAGGGAAGGGAAGGGAAGGGAAGGGAAGGGCAGGGCGAGAAGAGAAGAGAAGAGAAGAGAAGAGAAGAGAAGAGAAGAGAAGAGAAGAGAAGAGAAGAGAAGAGAAGAGAAGAGAAGAGAAGAGAAGAGAAGAGAAGAGAAGAGAAGAGAAGAGAAGAGAAGAGAAGAGAAGAGAAGAGAAGAGAAGAGAAGAGAGCAGGGAGAGCAGGGCAGAGCAGAGCAGGGCAGGCAGCCCCTGCCCGTCCCGCAGCCGGCAGAGGGCAACGCCAGCCCGTGAATTACCGCATCTGAGCCGGCCCCGCCGCCGCAGCCCAGCCCGAGACCCTCTGCCCTGGCTCCTCACCCCCCTCCGCTCCCTTTTCTTCTCCATTTCATCTCTTTTCCTCCGCTGCGTGGGGAGGGCTCGAGTTTAATAAGTAATGAAGGAATTTATGGAGCCATTAGCACGGTAATTGTTCGCTTTCCACCTAATATTCCGAGATTAATGGAGAGGGAAGAATAAACCCCCAAAGTACAGGGAGAATTAAGGCAGGATCAGGGATTGCATTGCAGGGCCACATCCTTCTCTAAAGCCCTGTGTCCTGAGGAGACCTGATGCACGGCCATGAACCCAGAACTCCAGAGCTTTGGGCACCCAGGGATCCTCTGTGCTCTTGGTCCTGTTCTCCTCCCCGGGGCTTGCTGAGAATGGACGTTGATGTGTGTACAGGATGGAGCCACCAGATTTTGGGTGCCCATCCCCGATCCCTCGTGGTGCCCGGGCCCTGGCTCTTCTCACAGGGCTGCAGCCCGAGGAAGCCAAGCAGAGCCCCGGGAAGCTGCACACACATCCAGGGCCTTCAGGTGCTTTGGCTCCGCTCTGTCTCCGGTCCATCTGCCCCCTGCAAGCTGCTGCCTTTGCTTTCCAAGCGTTGCCCGTGCTCGGAGGAGCCCAGACTGACATCCTGCTCCCTCCCGGAGCCTCGCAGGGAGCGGCAGGGAGCTGGTCCGGCCTGCCTGGGTTCCTCCCCGTGCCCGGCAGGAGCAGCAGGGCCCAGCAGGACTCGGCCCATCCGCAGCCATCCCGGCAGGCAGGCGCCTTTAAACGCTGGAGCCTCCTCTGGAGCCATTCCCATGTCACCACACGGTGACACGGCCGGGGATGACGGACGAGCTGGGGCTGGCTGGGCAGACACCGAACAGGTGGCAGCTCTGGAGGGGGACATCACATCACCACAGGCTCCCAAACACCAGAGGCTCCATCCCAGCCAGGGCTCTTGGCTGCCTTTGGCAAAGGATTCTCTATGGATAGGGAGGGAAAATGGGGGAGACCCCCCCAGCCCTGCTCTGAGCTATAACGTCACCATTGTGTGTGACGTGTCTGCAGGACAAGTGGCACTGGCTCCGGAGGGAGAGGCAGCGCTGAGGATGCTCTGAGGAGCCAGACAGACAGACCAGCAGCGAGACCTGCGCCCTTCCCCGTGTCCCAGCGGGGAGGGACAAGGACACAGCCTGCGGCAAAAGCCATTTTCCAACCATTTGCACAAGCAGCCGGCAAGGGAGGCGCTGGGCACTCACACGCAGAGACCAAGGAGATGGCCGCAGGAGGCAGCTCCATGTGCCAGCCGGCTCCAGGCACCTCACACCTCTCTTCCACACCTCTGACGATCATCCCCATCTCCCTTCACCTTCAGGGTGGCGTGTGTCACGTCTGGCAGCTCTTCCCTGTGACAGGCTCCAGCCACGGGGGGAGTGGAGCGTGCCATGCCGAGCAGCACGTCCTCCCCTGTCCCTGCTCCTGTCCCTGTCCCTTCAGGGGCTTGCCTGCAGCCCTGGAAGAGAACAAACAAATCCTCCTGCCACCTTCCTTCCTCTCCAACACCTTCCCAAGTACAAAAGGTGGAGTGCTGAGATGCTTCACCCCAGGGCAGATGCTTCACCCAGAGAAGGTGCCTGGCATCCCTCAGCTCTGAGAGTTCACGCTCACCATAAAACTCCAGGATTTTTCCTGTTGTCTGCCCTTCTCATCCCCTACAACGCACAGGCAGCCCAAAACTGGTTTCTCCTCCCATTCACCTGCAGACAATTTCCTACCTCCTCCTAACCAGCTCCAGTGCCTCAGTTTCCCCACACTGGGGGAATCAGGGAGCAGATTTTCCATACATAGGGGTGGGTGATGCCCCCACCAAGCTCCCAGCACGTCCTGTCTCGGATACTCCAGCATGGATTCATCACGTCTTTGTGTCACCAGGAGAAGGGACAAATGGCAATTAAAATAAGCCAGAGGCTGGCAGCTCCATTTATCATCTGGAGGGGAACAGTTCCAGCCTGGATGGGGAGGGAACTCAGGCAGGAGACAATCAATAAGGCCGTGGGTCTGTAAGGAGACACCCACCAACCTCCAGTCGGGGCCCCAAAGTCAAAACCTCGCCTGATTTTGCTGTTGGAGGAGCGCTGGACCTGAGGAGGAAATGTGTGAATTAATTCCCTCAAGATCTTGTGTTTCCAAGCTGACAGCTCTGGGCAAGGCTGTGCTGCTCAAGGAGACCCTTCTCCAGGTGTAAGGGGATCCTCCACCCTATGGAGGAGCTGTGAATAATTCATGGTGCTGGCTGGTGGCACAGCTCCTGGGCAGACCTGGGCGCTGAGGGCTGCTCTTCACAGGGGGTTTCAGCCCAGGATGATCCTTGGAACAAGGGAATCTTCTCATTTCCAGAAACTGGGAGCTGGGCAATGCTTTGGGAGCTCAATCCCAACTGATGCAAAGAGCACAATGTCACTCTGGGCTACCCTGGTTATTCGCACCCACCAAGCTTCATCCCTGTGCTGGCTCCATGCTCCTCATCCCATAAGACCACATCTGCCCCTGGTGTCTCCTCATGGATGCTGCATTATGGATTTAATTCCATGCTTTTCCATCCTCTGGGTGGCCCATCAGCAGTTCACTTCCAGAAGGGCTGGGCTTGTCACAGACATATTTTATGAAAAATCCTTTCCTTATGATTTTTCCTCCTGAGAAGTTGAGAGACCTCAGGAACAAAATGTAAACAATGGTTATCTGCTGCTGTGGAATGCAACAGGTGCATCTGTGATTGGTCTCATGGGGTTGTTTGTAATTAATGGCCAATCACAGTCAGCTGGCTTGGACAGAGAGTCTGAGCCACAAACCTTTGTTATCATTCTTTCTTTTTCTATTCTTAGCCAGCCTTCTGATGAAATCCTTGCTTCTATTCTTTTAGTATACATTTAAGATAATAGATATCATAAAATAATAAATCAGCCCTCTCAAACATGGAGTCAGATCCTTGTCTCTTCCCTCCTGTGAACCCTGTGAACACGGTCACACTGGGCTCACTCCAGCACCTCCTTATCTGCTCCCAGCCTCCACGGGGACAAGGACCCAAGCCAGGCTGTCCTTGTCCAGCAGAGGCACCAGGAACTGGTACTGCCAAAGGAGAACCATGGAGAACAGGGTGATGCCACCACAAACCTGCCCTGGTGGGATGTAGGAGCTGGGGGTAGGACAGTGGGGATGGACAGAGAGGAGAGATCTCTGCAGCCCGGGTGGGAACTTGTGGGTTATTGCAAAGGGCCTGGGTGCAGGGCCCTGCTGGGAGCTGCCAGCCACAGCTGGAGCAGGGCTGAGAGAAGAGAGGGGCAGAGAGGATGAGAGGGTAAGAGAGTAAAAGGGTAAGAGAGTAAAGTTCCTGTTACAATACAATAAATCTTGTTCTGTGTTGAATATTCTGATTCTCACTAACCAATCTAGTACAAGATACAAATCCTATAGCATTTCCATACAGCCTATAAGAATCATTACATTACCACACTGTGTTACATTTTAAACACTAAAATCTCCTCTTTGGGCCCCTTCTGCCAAGCTGTAGGGTCTGCTCTGACCCTTGGGCCTGTCTGCAAGCAGAGGGTGTTGTTCCATCAAAAGGAGATCACCTTCAGCTGGCCACACCATTGTTTTCCAGTTGTTTCATAATTATCTCAAAGCTTGCTTTCATTTCAATCTCACTTATAGTTTCCATATTCTCAAAATCTTTTGCCAGGCAATCATATTTATAAGGCTTTCCTGTTTCATCTTCCCCAACAGTGGGACCCACTGGGTGTCCACTGGTTGGGTGCCAGCCCTGCTCCATCAGCAGGACACCTGCTGGGACATCCTGGTGGAAAAGGATCCTGTTTTAGAGACCCAAAAGGTTCAACATGTGGCTTTATGCAGTGTGGGGGCAGTTCACTGTCACGGGAGCAACCCTGCAGCCTCCTCCTGCCCTGGGATCTCCCTCGCCTCCATCCCATCTCCATTCCTCCTTCTTCCCCCCTAGGCTGTGATAAATCCTGTGGGTCTTTATCAAAAACCACACTGTACATTTGGTGCCTGGAGCTCCTTCAGCCATGGACTATGAATTCCTGCTAAATATATATTTAAGGCAGTCGTGGGGATATTTTTAAATGACCCCTGAAGCTATTTCTGCCTAATTTCCCTCACTTTTTCTCCGTGTCTCTCCCTGATCTTCTCCTCCAGAGAGGACGAGAGCTCATTTTCATCTCTCCTGTCTGGGAGATGGGGTGCCTGACTGGCTGAGGACAAAAACCAGCCCAAAAAAGAGCAGACAGGGCTGAGCAAGAATAGCAACAGGGCTGGCCCAGGGCAGAGCACAGCAGATCCAGCCCCCCTCTGCCTTCAGGGTGCTGCTCATCACCAGCCAAGAGCACCCAGCGTGGAATATTCCCCTCTGCAGCTTCGTCCAGGCACCAAACAAGGCTTTCAGAACCTCTGTAACCTTAAATTAGATTAAACCTCTGTGGTCCGGATGAGATCTACTCCTGGTGCTGATGCTTGGGAGCAGCCCCTGCTCAAAGGCAAAGGCACATCCCAGCCTGCCCTGAGAAAACAGCGGGACCAGCCATAGCCCCAAACCCAATTTATTTTCCACCTCGGGCCAAGCTGTTTCTCTGCTTTACATCTCAATTTTCTCATCTGACACCTGTGGAAAATAACCCATTCCTGGAGCTAATAAGGCCCCGCAGATGGAAGGGGTTATTTTGCAAGGCAGCCCTCGAGGGAAGAGCAGCCGTGTGTGTGTGTGTGCACACATGGGTTAGAGCACTGAAACCCTGCCAGGGGAGAAACACAAACCAGCAAAACCCAGCCTGGTGCTGAGGCGAAACCAGTTCGTTGGTTTAACCCTTTCATCTCCACCCAGTTCTCCTGTCCTTGGGAAGCTTTCATTCATCTGCAGCCATTGGCTCATTCATCTTCTCTGCAGGTGTGATCTGCCCTTCCAGCTCTGCCCCTCACCCTTCCCATCCTTTCTTTCCACAGGTGATTCATTCCCAGCCCTGAGCTTCATCCCTGTTGGGGAAGATGAGGGTTTGCAGGGTTGGTTTGGGGTGCTGGGTTTGGGGGTGCTGGGTTTGGGGGGCTGCATTTAAGGGGCTGCATTTGGGGGGCTGGGTTTGAGTGGCTGTGTATGAGATGTTGTGTTTGGGCTGCTGGGTTTGGGGTGTTGGTTTTGGGGCGCTGGGTTTGGGGGACTGGCACAGCATCAGGTCCTGCACTGGTGGAGAGGTGGCAGCCGGGTGTGTTGCTGAGTGTGACACAGGCTGAGAGAGCTGGGAATGTCCAGCCTGGAGAGGAGAAGGTTGTGTGGAGACCTCACAGCTTCTTCCAGTGTCTGAAGGGCTCCAGGGAAGCTGGGGAGGGGCTGCTCATAATGAACTGGGGTGACAGGACAAAGGAAAATGGGTTCAAACTGTCAGAGGACAGGGATACATGGATATTGGGAAGGAATTCTTCCCTGGGAGGGTGGGCAGGCCCTGGCACAGGTGCCCAGAGCAGCTGTGGCTGCCCCTCGATCCCTGGCAGTGCCCAAGGCCAGGATGGGGCTTGAAGCAACCTGGAACAGTGGAAGGTGTCTTGCCCATGGCAGGGGTGGAACAGGATGAGCTTTAATGTCCTTTTCAACCCAGGGGCTGGCAGCCCTCACTGAGGGGACCTGGCTGGGACCCCCAGCAGGTCTGGCTGAGCCTCAGAGCTGCCCAAAGAGGAGAAGATCCCTCCCCACAACCATGGGTGCCCACCCAGGGCAGGCTGAAGGCATCCCTGTGAATCAGGAAGGTAAACAAGAGGAGGAACAGCAGAAATGGAGCAAAATCCCACCTTGGGCTAATCTGGGTCCTGCTCCAGCCTTGGGCTGTCATTCCCCATGGCTGCTCTCTCAGGTTTTGGTTGTTAATTGCAGCCTCGAGATGTGCAAGATGTCTCTGCTTTGACCCACACAACTGAAGAACGAGTCTGGACTCTTCACTTTTCGATCTTGAGGTTGTTTATTAATTCTTACCTATAAAATTTTCTTTCTGCCCAGCTGAGATCTGCTCAGCAGGGCAGCCACAGGCACTCTGTGTTGTCCTTTTATACTACAAACTCCATATAACATATTTACACTTAATTCCCAATACCTATCACCTATGTTAGACAGTGCACTTCTACTCTAGACCAATCCCAAAGTGCCAACATCACTGCAGGAAATGGAGAACAAGAAGAAGAAGGAGAAAGGCTGGACATGCCCAGGTTCCTCCATCTTGTCCCCATAACCCCCATACCAAAAATCCTAAAATCGACATTTTCACCCTGTGAACATTTTATTATTATACTATTCAAATTCCTGTGACTTTCAGGTCCTCATGCAAAGCTGGTAATTCACTCCAAGGGTCAAAATCAAATCCCCAGGTGCTCTGGGCTGTGTGCCAGGGTCTCTGAGCCCCCTGATGGGGTTCTCAGCAACTCTGGACACCCAAAGGGATGAGTTCCCACAGTGCTCTACCCCTCTATCGTGGTCAAACATTCTCCCCTCCTTCCCCTGAGCCACAGCAGTGTGGTGAGAGCTCTGATCACTTGATCTGGAGCTGCTGCCTGGGAAAGGACTCCCAAGGACAGCAGACAGGGGAGGGCACACCACGCTCAGCTTGATTAGATGGATTTGAGATTGCTCTGAACCCCCCTCCAAGGCCAGTGGAGCAGGGCTGTGACCTTCCCAGGTGACTGGCTCCAGTTTGATTGGGATACCGAGGGGGAGATCACACCCATCCCCATGGCACCCACATTTTCCTCAGGGCCAGGGGTGCAGCCCTCCAGCATCCCCCTCCCCTCTGGCCACTGTTCCCACAGGGAGAGCAGCAGCAGCTGAGATAATTTACCATTTAATGTGACCAGATAGCTTAATTTAAACCAAATCAGAGGGGAGAGACGCAGGTCTGAATGTCTCCAGGAGCTGAGCCTGTCCTCCCACCTCTCCCTCTCCCTGCAGCAGGGGAAGATCCAGCCCCAAAGCCCCTCAGGTCCTGTCATCCTTTCTCCTCCCCAGGCACCACTGTGCAGGAGGGAGGGAAAAATATTTCCAGGTGTAGCAAAAATCCCAGTCTCCCCCAAAGCCCTTTGCACTGAGTTTTGGGGTACAGAAGCCCTTGAGATCATCACTTTGGGAGTTGTGTTGAGTGGTGACAGGTGCTGGTGTGGCTGGAGGTGGTGGCACTGTCACCCAGAGGTGCAGGGGCAGAGCTGGCAGCCATCGGGAGGTGGGCAGGGTGGGTAGAAGCCCTGGAGGTGGGCACAGGGAGCACAAGGATGAAGATCAAATCTCTGGCTCCTGTGTTAAATCTGTCCTGCTCCTCAGGAACATCCCATCAACCATGGTGCTCATGAATCCCATCCCAAACTGCCCTCCAGGCTGTGCTGCCCCAACCCTGTGCCCATCCCAGCTCTCACAGGACTATGGAAGGGTGGGAAGGTTGGCCAGGCTGGGAAGATCTGGAGATGACCCAATCCAAACCCTCTACCAAGGCAGAGTCACCTGGACACAGGAACCCCCAGGTGGGTTTGGAATCTCCAGAGAGGCTCCACAGCTCCCTGGGTGTCTGTTCCAGTGCCCATCTCCTGCTCTCCCCTGTCTCAAAGCTTCTCCTGGCTCTTGCCTTCACCCAGAACCAAACCCTTCTCTAGCTTTGGCCTCCTGGGTCCCATTTTATGCCCTTCAAGCCCCTCATACCATAAAATCCTGCCCAGACCAGAGCTTTCAGTGCTAAAAATCAGTGTTTTCAGTGCTAAAAATCAGTGTTCTCTTGGTCAGCAGGGGTGGAGGAGGCAGGTCTGAGCCCAAACCATGCCCAGGGCACGGTGTGAAGGCAGAGGATGATTGGGGAAGGTAGAAGGGTGGAAAGGTTGGCCAGGCTGGGAAGATCTGGAGATGACCCAGTCCAACCTCCTGCCAAGGCAGAGTCACCTGGACACAGGAACCCCCAGGTGGGTTTGGAATCTCCAGGGAGGCTCCACAGCTCCATGGACAGTCTATTCCAGTGCCCATCTCCAGCTCTTCCCCTGTCTCAAAGCTTCTCCTGCCTCTTGCCTTCCACCCAGAACCAAATCCTTCTCTAGCTTTGGCCTCCTGGGCCCCATTTTGTGCCCTTCAGTCCTCTTACACCATAAGATCCTGCCCATACCAGAGCTTTCAGTGCTAAAAATCAGTGTTCTCTTGGTCAGCAGGGGTGGAGGAGGCAGCTCTGAGCCCAAACCATTCCCAGGGCACGGTGTGAAAGCAGAGGATGATTGGGGAGGGTATGATCAAGAGTTCAGCAGTGCCTTTTCCTACCCAGGAATTAGCCCAGCGTGGCCCCTGTGCCCACAAGGAGAGCCAGGCAGCCAACACAGCTCCTTGGGCTGCCAACCTCCACCATGGCCACCTGCACATGGAGCACAACAACCCTGCCATGGGGTGGAAACACCTCCAACAGCTGTGCCCACCCCCCTCATTTCCAGAACAAACACACCGGGCTCTTCTCTGTCAAGAGAGGTTGATTTGCCTCTAATTACCAACATAACAAATTCATCCTGGTTATGCAGAGCTTTCATAACAGGTTGCATGGCCGTAGGTGATTGCTTTAAAAAGCTTCCCCACCCATGGAGCTGTGCTGTTCCCTCCGCTGTAATAAATGCTAATAATAAGGCTCAGCACCACCACGCAGCATTTTATGGCCTGTCTAATGCAGGAAGTCAAAGTTACTCAACACAATGGGCTCCTCCAGCCACAAAAATGAGCAGAATCCAAGGGAAAAGCCAAAGCAGCTTTTTGGAAGGAGCGGGGTTTGCCAGCAGCCTTGATTTGGGGTATCAAAGCTGGATCTGGGGGTTAAATTATGCACCCGAGGCTGGAAAGCTGGGGCTGGGATCTGCTCCTCTGCCACTCGTGCCCATGAACCTGCCTTGGGCACAGGAGTGGATGGATGGATGGATGGATGGATGGATGGATGGATGGATGGATGGATGGATGATTCCCATCCCCTCACAGCAATTTTCTCCCTCATTAGTCTAATTAGTCCCCTGTGAGAGTCTGTCCAAATTTTCCCTCATCTGCCTCACGATCGTCATTTGGGGACCACTGAAGAAAAGACCTCCCCTGTCTAGAATCTCTGGCTCTGAAGGGAAAGTCACACATGTGGGATCTCAGCACCTCAGGACTGATGTGCAGACAGACCGAGACCACCCTTGGGGGGCTCGGGAGTCCTGGAACGTTGCCAGAAGTGTCTGGTGGCTGGACTTTGATCCTACAAGGGAGACGACACCTGTATGAGGATGGGAGGATTTCACTGGGGTAAATGGTGAAGGGATAAGTTAATTAGAGTGTAAAACACAAGGTTTAGGATTTCTGTACAGGGGGGTTTAGAGAAGTAAGATGGAGGAATTGGGGCGTGTCCTGTCCTTCTTCTTCTTCTTTGCCTCCATCTTCTGTGGTGATGTTGGCACTTTGGGATTGGTTATTACTAGAAGTGCACTGATCAATAAGGGTGACAGGTATTGGGGGAAAAAGGTAAATATTGTATACATAATTTTGAGTATAAAGATAGGTGACGGCCTCGGGGGCTCTCGGTGTGCCCATGGCTGACATGCTGTGCAGACCTCTGTCGGGCCGAGAGAAAATCTTTTAGATAAACAACTAATAAATACTGAAGATCAAGAAAAAACCTGAAGCCTCTTCTCGTCCTTTGAAGCGTGGGCTCTTCAAGGCCATCCCCGAGCCTTTCCAGACCATAAATCAGCCGGTAGAAATCCGGCACACACACGCCAAAGGCCCTGAGATCTGAGAGCACATTGCTAAGTTATTGTTTTCACAGGTGTTGTTTGCTGTATGCTACACTGAGCCCAATGAGAAGAAGGGGACACCGTGCACAAACCGTGACCACCGGAGACAGGAGCCCTTCCCTCAAGAGCCGCTCCATGCCCACTGTGGAAGTTGAGAATCCCTTGTTGCACCTCTTTTGGGATTGCCAACGACAGCCTGGGAAGATGTCCCACCTCTCAGCCTGGCTGGACTTCTCCTGAGTTTCAGGTGGTCTCCCACAGAAGATCCTCACCTGTTTTACAACCACCATGACAGACAGACTGAGATGTGAGAAGCCTCTCCATCAAAGACTGAGACATGGAACCCCCATGTGAAAAGGCCCCTCTGCTCCTTCCAAGGACCGGGACTGAAACCCCCAGCCCGGGGGAGGTGTGTGGGGGACCAAAGCTGACCAAAGCGAGATGTTTGCCTGCAGGTTGTGACCACTGGACCAAAAATGGCTCTCGTTTACTGCTGAGAGCATGGACTACCTGGTACATCTGTTCCCTATTGTATGTTTCCCCCCTCCCCTCAGAATTATCATATTAAAAACCTCCAAGTTAGCTGGAGATTTTGAGATCTCCCTGATGTAACAGGCGGATCCTCAATTGGACTGGGCCAAAGGACTTCGTCTCTACATTTGGTAGCTCCATCCTCCTCTCTCTCTCTCTCTCTCTCTCTCTCTCTCTCTCTCTCTTTTCTCTCTCTTTCTCTATATTTTTCTCTCCCTTAATCCCTCTATCACATTTTGCTGTGGCCATTCAATAAAGGTGCATTTGTTTTGATTATCACTGCAAACCCCCTGTGCCGTGTCGATTCTTTTTGCGCCCTGAGATCAATGCATGAACCATCACGAAACCCGTTGGTGAGGACGGATCGTGACACCCCCCAGCCCAGCAGGTCCCGCCCGTTCCCAGCCCGTTCCCATCCCATTCCCAGCTCGTTCCCAGCCCGTTCCCATCCCCATTGCTCAGCCGGGGCTGCTTGGTGCTGTTTCAGCCACTGTGGCTGGGACTGAGCCCCAGCCAGGCTGTGCTGAGCCGAATTTCAATCAGGCCAGGCAAAACCCATCCACCTGCATCCCCCACGGGGGAAATGTGGAGGGAAAAACCCGGAGAATGGTTCTTGCCGCGTCTTGGGAAGGGTGTGATCACATGGAAATGCAGCAGCACTGGGATGTTGAGGGGGACATCTGTGTGGCAGCTCCAGAGATGATTTTATCCTGCAGGCTGAAAACGTGCAGGGAAAAGCACCAGAGGAGCCAGGAGTAAAGGTTGGGGATCACAAAGGATGGAGATCACAAAGGAGGGATCTCACTAAGAAAATTCTCTTTTTTCTTCCCTCCAGTGAGGTTTTGAGGATGGGCACAAACCGCGACCACCAGAGACACCCTTCCCTCAACAGCAGCTCCATGCCCACTGTGGAAGTGGAGAATCCCTTGTTGCGCTGTTTTAGGATCAGCTGGCACAAGGATGGACCGGAGCCCCTGGGGATCCATCCTGCTTTACCCCTCGCTTCTGCCCGCGGCCCTCGGGGCGGTTCCGGCTCTGCAGCGCAGACAACAGGATTAGCATCGATCCGCCGAGAGCAGCAGCATCCTGAGCACGGCCCGAGCGCCCACCGCCCCTCCCTGCCCGCATCTGAGTCCTCTGCAGTGTCCTGGCCCCATCCTGCCCCAGAGCTGTCCATCTGAGGGGGTCCCGACCCAAATAAACCATGGCCCAAACAGGCAGTGCAGATTTGAGGGCTGAACATCCCCGTGCATCACCTCCCTCCCCTGGCTTGGCGTTTTGGTTACGGCTGGTTTAGGAACACGGCCATACCCCCCAGCCTTTTTACACACCAGAGAGAGGAGAACATCCCTGTTTTATCCCCAAATGCCTCTCTGGCTCCAGCAACATCTGTGCTGTTTTAGGGGGAAATGGGGAGAGGGGATGAACATAAGAAAAAGACAATTCCTACTGCATGCTGCGTTTTGGGGTGGGGAGATCTCAGCCCAAGGATCTCCTCCATCTAAATTCCTTTGCCTAGGAGCTCCTGCATTTAAATTCCTTTTCCTAGGAGCTGGGTCCCTGTTGTGTTGCCTGATGAGGAGGGGAAGGAGCAGCACGGCCAAGGCTCTGTTTAGAATCCTGGAATGGTTTTGGAGGGAAGGCTCCTAAAGCCCATCGTGTTCCAACCCCCTGCCACGGGCAGGGCCACTTTCCACTAGGCCAGGTTGCTCCAAGCCTGGTC